>NC_029791.2:2283567-2301596 GCF_000816755.2 Arachis ipaensis | reverse complement strand
TATTGTTATTGTTATTGCATATTAATTATTTATTAATAATAATAAATAATTAATAGTGACTAATTTTAGTTACTAATATCGATAAATAAATAATATTTTTGAATAACAATAAGAAAAAGACTTAACCAACTGTGGAAGCAACGCCGGAAAGAAAGTGCCGATATTTGGTGGCGACTTCAGTCTTCGCTGTGAAACCTCTCAGCTCAGTTCTTGTTTCTTCGTTTGATGGAATTCAGGCCCCGCAACTACACCGCCGAGCGTGAATCTCACGCTCTACCTCGCCTACGCGCCGATGCTCACCCTCTCTCAGCTACACTCTCTCCGCCACTCCCTCAGGTTCAATTATTCTCTCTCTCTCTTTTGATCTTTCACTAGCACTTCACTGTTTCGGATATACCACGAATCACGCTGATAGATTTGATTTTGTTTAGTCGTAAGCAAATTATTATGTCTTAGTATTTCAGTTTAAGCTAGTTATTTTCTGTTAGCTTCTGTTTAGTGTAGGTTAATGATTTCAATGTTGTTGAGCTTAGTGATATGATCGTAGTGAGTTTCATAACAAAATCTGGCGAGAGAAAGTGTTCTATAGATCGAGATTTTTGTTATGTTTAACTACACAGCAAAATGCAGGGAGGATTTGGTTAAGTAACTTCATTTGAGGACTTGTTAATATTTGTTGAAATGCTTAGTGAACTTTTATTTCTGAGTAGTAGTTGTCTACGTTATGATTTTCAGGTTGATTCGATTTTTTTTATTGTGTTTGGAATTTCCGTTACTTGCATTGGTCTCAATACTTAGTTGTTGTGTTGATGTTCTTGATTTCTTGTTTTTAGGGTGATGTTGTGGAAAGTGGTAACAGTGATTTCTTTGATCCACTGAGAGGAACTGATAAGGAGGCAAAGGTCGAATCTCCTGATCCTGACAACCTCAGCAATGCGGTTGATCATCATCCAACGAAGGAGTGGACCTCTTTCAGGAGATTACTAATGCAGAGGTTTCCTGTCACCAAAATGGTTTCAATGTCTTCAGTAAGCTTTTCAAAATGGTTTCCTTTTTGTTCTGTAACCCTTTATTTTTTTAGTTAATCATAATGGCTAATTATTTATCTTTTAATTACAGATGCCTGATCTTCTAATGAGAAGTGCAAAATGTATGCCCATATCTATTACATTGTTTATCCTTCTTTTATTTACTTATTTATTTTTAAAAAAATTGTATTTGTCTCTATTTATTTATGTGATGTCATGATTTTCAGCACATGAGAAATCTTCAACAATTATGCATTTGGAGGAACTGGACGATCCACAAAAATTTGCTGACGAGGGTGTCAAGGTGATTACTTGGCAAGAGTATGTGTCTCGGTTACATGAGCTCAAAGATGAAATTAACCGTTCTTGGCTAGCTGAAGATCGTGTAACATCCTTAAAGTTATCTATAAAGGTAGATGTTGATACATTTAACAGTTTCTGGGTTTGTGCATTGCATAGAAGGATTTTTTTCAAAAATTCATATACTTACTGTTTTTATGTTTTATTTTTTCCTTTATAGACCTAGTAGTATTTTGTTTACATATAAGAAGGAAATTCTTGTTTGATTTTGTTGAACCATATGTTAAATAAATAGAAGAGGCTCAGACAGAGATAAGCTACCTAATTAAAATCCAAATCGTGTATAATAGTAAGTTTGCTTGGGTGAGAAGGGACCGCTGGGGGAAGAGGGGATTTGAAATAATTTCTCTTATTTTGGGATGAAATAATATTTTTCTTCATTTCTTATCCTGATATGGGTTGTTTATATGAACTTGAAAGTTGAAACTGATTGTTCTGTTTGCAGGCAGCTAAGCTTCTGATGGATACGTCCGTTTCTGAGTTTTATCCTACACTTTTTGTCCTTGTCACAGATATCATGGACATGCTTGGCGAATTGGTTTGGCAACGCATAAAGCGGAAAGCCGAGTTTACTGAAGATGGAGCCTTACTCTGCAACTTAGCAGGTCTCTTCTTAATTTGAATCTCTCTCTCACACAATTTAGTTTTACCCAGAGTGTTTCCTTAGGCATTTCCAATATCAATAGTGGTTGAGAATCTTCAATCTGGAATCTGTCTCTCTTTTGTACCCCTCAAATGGGTAGCTCATGGTGAACCACAGTGAAGGCAAATAAAAATTGTTGCTACAAGATTGTTGCTTATAGGAGAAACCCCTATATAAAAATTGTTTGCCAAAAGTTCACCCAAATGTGCCAAAAGTTCTCCATGTATTATCGATAACTTGATAAATGGGTTGTTACAGTAACTGCCCTCAGAAGTCTCCAAATGTTAAAATTATTTTCTTATTGCAGCTAATTTATACATCATATAAGCTTGATGGTGTTTGATAATTGATAGTTGCTTCAAAACTTGTATTGGCATCTGATCGTTTATCCAAATCTGTTACTGACGGTGCAGAAAACTTTAAGGCAAGCGATATTTGTAGTGATGCTAAAGAAACTTGCAATAACTGGTTCAACAAAATTGGTGTTGTGCAAGAGCTTCTTCCACGCATGTAAAGTCCTTATCCTTTTCTCTGTATTTAATGTATTCTATGTTTCTTTTCGTGAAATTTTTTTTTGTAGGTCTTGTTGATGTATGTTTCTGAATGTTTTATTCCATCTATTCATTCTAATGTCTTCATCATCACACTTGGAAGCTAAATCAAAGCCAGTTTCAAAAAAAAAAAAAAAAAAAGTAGTCATGCTTCTTTTTCAGTTTTTCTTATAGGACCTACATGTTTTCTTTTTCTTGTGAAGAAACCTTATTCTCTTTCTTTGCACTATTTCTTTGCATAAATAAATTTCTGTATTCAACATTTTGGCTTAAAGTTTCCTCCTCAATTTTGTTGAGTGCTTACCGTGTTTTGGGAATTTTACTTTAGTTACCTGGAGTTGGCAATATTGCCTTGCTGGCGATTTCTGCTTGACCAACCTGAAGACAGTCTTTGGCGCTTGGTAATGATGATAAGAGGATTGGGGGATCCTGTAGCATCTGCATATTGTCGTTTATATATGGCTCACTGTGCTCAGAAGCTTATTTCACATGATATAGGTATTTTGGTTAATATGTTTGCTGGTGCATATTTTTACGTATATCATATACACTGTTACCATGGCAACCCAAAACCTCAGTGTCAAACACCTTTTGCTTATTGCTTCTAGTATACCAATGGTTTTGTTTTTAAAGTTCTTGTATTCTTCTGTAATTTGCACATTCAAAATGCTGTAGAGAATGTGAACAGTTTGGTGGTAAAAACATTATTTTCATAGTTATTTCTAGAGTAAGTTAACAAATTATTCCTCTACTGCTGTGCACCAATTTCTACTTTACAATCTGTACTGTTGTTTGTATTCTATGCTCTATCTGGTTGGTTTCTTGAGATTTATTTTCTGTCTTATACCTTGTTCTCAGTGGGATTCTCAGTGGGATGCATGGATCATTTTGTTTACTCATTTTGCTGTTTAATCTATAATGCATCTGATTGCTGTTATATAATTTTTTCTTGTGATTATCTTCAAAAAACTTAATTCTTTATTTCTCCAACTGGGACAGGTTATCTTATAACATGTGTGAATGACATCAGAGTCATTTTGATGAAAATTTTATCAGCAAATGAAAGCACTCATGGAAATGTTAAACACAACAAAAAATTGCAAGTTAGTCTGATGGAACCAACCATTGAGTATATTATGAAGTATATATTTAATGGGTTATCTCAGGTATGTATGTAGTTTCTTTCCATTAGTGTACTTATTTTCTACAATATTATATGTGATCATGGTCCCATAATGGTTATGCTGGTTGGAACTTCTTGAAACCGAAATTACCTATGCTAATAAAATTAACTACATTATTAGGGTTCTTCTCATTATTATAATGGAAAATAAAAAATTGCTGATTGTTTGCCCTGCTTTTTTCCCTTCTTCAACCTGTGTTTTATGGTTTTCTAAATATATCTTTACTCTGCCAAAGGGACAAGTCAGTGAAGTTCTTGCAGAGCTGGGATTGATGAAGAATCAACAGGATTTTGGGAGTGTTTCATGTGTTTCAGTTGTTCTGCATCATTTACTGAAGGAACTCCCTATTGAAATAGTTAGTTCAAACGCTCTACAGATGCTTCATCTAATTGAATTTAGCAAGGATTATTCCTTTGATCAGGTATGACACATTTTGCAGTGTTTATCATGCCTTGAGTACTTCTGATACACATCAAAATGTAATTTGCTATATTATAGCTGTCTTCTTTGATTTGCTTTTTCCAAAATGCAGTTTTATTGTTCTTCTTTTTGGTGATACAGCATATGAATTACAGATTGCTTGGGTTCAGGCTAAATGAAAGGAAAACCTCAGTTGACCTTGTCAATGCTGTGTTAGATAAAATCATTCTGGTATTACAGATTTCTAGTCCATCTTCCATTATTTGGAGTTGCATTGTTACTTTCTTTGCAATTGTATGTATTCCATTTTTATATCTCCATCTCTTGATTCAAGATCCTTAATTCCTTATCCCATCAACAGGCTACTTGGCTGGCAAGTTATTATCTTATCTTCTGTTTCCCAACTACTGTAAATTGTGTTTTTGCTTAGATGTTATTGTATTTTGAGAACATATTGCTAAGGACCTCTGATCATTCAGGAATTGACCCCAAAAGTTAGGGTCATCAGTTGGGGCAATGCTAGGTGGCAGATTGAAAGCTAAACAATAACGTATTCTTACCTACCATTCATGTGCTACTATAACCTGGATTTTTCAATTCTTGACTTGTTTCTGATATTTACATAAATCTGATCAATTTTGAACTTTTTGTCATACCATCATAAACCTTATTTTTATTTTTAATCTAGACAAAATGAGCAATTGCATCAGATCTCTGGGGAGGTCGAAGTAGATTATACCATGGAACAACTAACCTTGTACTCTATAAACATTAGGCTTCTTAGCATTGAATTCTTTGGTCAATATGGCATTGCTTCCAACTCCAAGTTTTCTAATTTTATCTATTTTGGCTGCAATGTCAGGTTGTTGCTCAGTATGATAGCCTCGATGAGTACCTAAAGGTTGTAGATGCTTATGCTGATCTTATTCTTCAGAATCACTTGGTAAGTTTGTGTGTATACAGTCTGACGGATGTTCATTCTCTATATAATGTGGTAAATGGATTCTTTGTAAGGATGCCTTATCCTCCTTTGCACTCTTCTCTTCTTTTCTAACAAAACCTCTTTTTCTTATAAAAAGAAAAGAGGTTTCTTTGAGTTAGTGACTTACTGAGAAGATGATACTTCTAATAATAAGTCGATATAGCAATATTATTTGGTATCTTAATGTCAATCTTTAGTCAACTTGCGTCTCAAAATTAATATATTATCAATAGAATCAGCATGCTAGTAGTTATTGCTTCAAAAATGGAGCAAGTCTTCCTCAACAGTATCTATAGAAGTATTAACAAATATTTCAGTTGAATAGATTATTAGAATTTGATTTAAAAAATGATATGTAACAATAAAATAAACAATGACACTTAATTCCATTTTCAAGGGACTGAACTTGCTCCTTGAGATGAAGCTTGTTGTCGCATGTTCAAACAGATGAGTAGCTAAATGCTTTGATCTTTGATGGATTAAATTGTGGTTCGATAACAGTTTATTCTGATCCTTGATATACTTTCCAGTCTCTAATAACTGAGAAGAACGTTAATGCTTTCATCTAAAATAAATTCCTTAATATCAGGGTGATCTTCTGAATACCATTTTGGAAGGCATTTCGCAGCGTGCTCGGAATAAAGGAGTGACAGAAGCTGAAATGCCAAGCTTGCAATCTCTCTTGGGGAAGATTCTGTCTCATTTTAAGTGTCTTGAGGATGTATTGTGTCTGGTAAATTCCTACTCATATGTTGTTTGTCTTATCATCCTTTTTTTTTGTCTTTGTATGTTAATCTATGCTATTCTTCAATAGATTAGGAGCAAAAAGAAATGTGATGATGTTTACTATTTTGTAGAATTACTTTCCAGAGATCTTAGATTTAATGTTTGGGAGCTCACAAGATGCTGTCTTTCTGCACATCCTTAATCTGGCAACAAGGTACGTACCATTTCTATGCGTATTAGCAAAAGAAAACTCTTTCTCTCTTGACATCCTTGCTGCTGCTGCAGCATCATCTTACTGGATTCTGTCTACTGTTTAGGAGTGTAATGTTTTAAGACTTCATTTTGCTTGGGAATTATATATCATTATCCGTTAAGCAGGAACGATCATATTAGGGATCCATTGTGCATACAGCTACTTTTTGAAATTTCTCGAACTTTACATGATAACATTGAAGCAAAGAATGTGAAAGATGGTGATAGCCAAGTGGCACATTCAATATCCCGCTTTGTGCACATGGTAACTTTTTTCGTTTACTTATCAATTGCCTATATGCTAATTTTATTTAGTTGTGATAATGGCATTGTCATGATTATGAATTGTTGGCAATTGTTTTCTACCACTAGGTAGATTATGGGGCAGAGATGGAACACCAGTTAGCTTTTCTAGTTGATTGCCGAGGAGCTTTTGGTAGATTTAATGAACTAAAGGTTTCCTGTTTTTGTCTCAGTTGTTTGATTAAACCGATACTTTTTAATTAAAAAGATTACACGTCATAGGATAATCGACCACTCCATTCCTCTATCCGTTCATGTTAATCTTTGTAATGACATAGCAATTATTCTTACTTGCAGGAAACCCTTGTTCATTCCAGCAATTCCTTAGCAATTCAAGCTTTGAAATGTGCTAAGAAACACTTGAGTTTGGTCAAAGCCTGCATTACATTTAGTGAAATCACAATACCTTCTATTTCTGCTCAAAGAAAGCAATTTGATCTTTTCCTAGAGACTGCCGAGGTTGATATTCAGTTTTTGGCACATCAATATTGTGTGTTTTTTCTGCTACATCCATACATGTCATGGACTCATCCTATTAATTTGTCAGGTTGCATTCTTAGTTGGCTTGGTTTCTCATTCTGATGGATTGATTGATTCGGCAGTTGGCTGTTTGCAGACCTTAAATATCACGGATGGTTAGTTTATTTGTAAACCATGTAGAGTAGTACAATGTTCTATTCATTTATTACTTGTCCCAGTTATCAATAATTATCAGTTATTTTACTTGAGAGTTAATCAGTACATAAACTGAAATGGAAAGCAAATATAGCCATTCCTTGGTTATGGTTGTATTTTGGGGTCATTGTCCTTATTGTATGTAATGGTGGATGTTACTGCTTAAAACTTGTATAAGGAAGACAACTCATTCAACAAATGCTTCTTCTTGCATATAATTTCCTAAGCAATAGCTCTTGGGAATAATTAATATAACATTGACTCTTACAATTTTACAAATCACAATATGCTATAGATGAAGACCAAGTCATCATTGTTTTCTGAGATCGATAGATTTGAGAATCTGTATCTTACGTTTGGCTGCTTAGTTTTTAAGTGAAGTGGTGAATTTGCATTGCTTGTGCCACTAACTGTACCGTCTCTCTAGAAGATTTATTTTCTGTACTCCCAACACCACAATAAATACATCTGGTTTTTAATTTGCTTGATTTTTAGGCTTGCAAACCCCAGCTGAAGTTGAAGGACTAGTCTCATCAATTAGAAAGCTCTGTGGCTTCTTAGTTATGGTTCCAGGTTGTTGATATTATTATTTTTCAGTGTTTTACCTGGAAACTCCAAAATTCTTTATATCCCTTCCTCATATATTTGTTTTGAAAAATGATTTTCTTAACTTCATTGAAGGTGATCTTAGCAAAGCAGGCACCCACTTCCCAAATAACTTATTTTCATTGATCAGCTCACACTCGTGGTAAGTTTTCTTTTGGAATTTATCATTATTGGAACCTCTATCCCCCCCTTTTTTTTTCCTTTTGGAATATAACATCTATCTTTTCTTGATGGATTATTTGAAATAACCTGGCAGCTTTGAACCAAAAATGAAGACACAAATTTTTTCTTCAATCTTATTGTTGTTGACATCTTTAGCACAGAAGTCTCTACCATATCATGTAGATACACAGGTATGCATTCCGTTCAATTCAGTACATGTGTTTTTATGACTAAAAGAAACTTTTGTATTTTTACATTTATTCTGTAAAAGGTGACAGAACATCATACCCTCCTTATATATTTATTTATACTGGACATATCCATTGCAAAGATCAATGGTTTCATAGACTGGAGTCCAGAGTCTTCTTGACCAGTTTGTAGCGTTTTTGCTCTGTATCTTAATTCCAAATGCAAAAGTGAATCCATTTTTATATTGTTTCCAGATTCCAGGCAATGACCTGTTATTCTATGGGGATTCCTCTTATAAGCAAGAACTTGTTTCTTTGACTAAGCTTGTTCTTGAGAACCTGCTTCGTGCCATTCAACAAGAACCTTCACGGGTATACCATTTTTACTTAATTGATATTTGTTCTGATTTATAGACTAATGTTAATTGGTAGTGATTTACTATGTGCTGAAAATGAAGGCCGCACGTGGAGCAATGGCACTTGAAGCTTGCAATTGCATTGTATCATCTTTCATGGTAGGCCGTGTTGTAATTTTAACTCAACTTCGTGTTTAAAGTTCTATTGGATATCATCATTATTCATTTGTAAAACTGAAAATTAAGAAGAAAAAGGGAGGATTGCATTATAAACTCTTAACAACCTATATCCTAATTTGGAATAACTAACCAGGAAAAATCCACACAAATCCTCCAGCTCTGTTAAGTCAAATATTATTTGCTTGTTCTTTTTAAAAAAGTACCTCCTTTAGAAAATGGAATGTCCTTGTCCCTACATGTTTGCTACACTAGGCTCTGAAATTCAGTTTCTCTGTCCCATTCATGGATTGTGGTTGGTTGGATTACTAATAATGGTTTCTTTCTTCGTCATTGGCAGGTAAATGATGAATTATCGTCCGTTTGCCTTAACCTGATCGAAACTGCCAAGTCAGGTTTGAGTGATCACGATAAATACCTCCGATCGACCATTGAACTTGTAAAGAAGAAATCCCAAACTCCTTCAACGGCCACGGTTTCTGTTTCTGTATGACTTGTCTTCATCCTCACCTAGGTTGATATGTCACACTTGATATGTATAGTAGGCAGCTTAAGGTTTAAGAAACAAAAGAAACACCCAAAGATGGAAGAACACAAGGATGTCGCAAGTCGCAACCACTATAACCGGTCGAATGTATGAGAGATACTCTCAGACAGGATGAACAAGAAGAGAAGGAGCTTTCAAGGAGGAAGAGTACAACAAATTCTCCTTTCAATAACAAGCATTGTCTCTCACCAGTTGGTTTGGGAAACTGATGTTGCTCCTACATTTTGTGATGTCCTTGCTTTCTGCACCATTTTTTCGGCAATGGATCTATCAACTTATTCAACTTCAGTGGTGATCAGCAGTCATCAGATTATTTGGTCATTCATTCCTTACATTATAGTTTGATTTCTTTCGCATATTGTAACCCTCATTCTTTTTTCTTTTTCCCTCCAAATTATGGGCGACGGAATTATTTGTTGTTAGTTATTATTCACCTGGCTTAGTCCATAAAAAAAAGAGCGTGTATAAAGAAAAGATATCATTCTCCCAATTATTTTTATTTGTTTTTATTCGAGTTTGTTCCTAATCTATACATTCATCAACATCTATTATTCACACATATAATTTAATTGAAAATGTTTGGTAGACAAAAAAAAAAAAAGTAAAAATAGCTTAAATTTATCTTATTTAATATTTATTAATTAACCAACTTAGGTTGGTCGAGTGGTCAGCTCACTCGTCCGTTTAAGCAAGTGTTGGGAGTTCGAATCCTGTCTTCTGTATGCAGCAACAAGATAAATTTAAACTGTTTTTTTTTGTTTCCTTAGTATTATCAAATTGGAGTGCTGCTTTCCTTAAGAAATTTTAGCCAGAACTAAATTACAGTAATACTATACTATATAGACATAAAAAATAGTTCAAATTTATCCTATTTGACACTTATTAATTATAAATTTGTCTGATTTTTTTGTCTTTCTATTTGAAGAAACAAGACACAACTATATATGTATCAACCATTATGTACTTTTGCTCATTTACGTTTTATAAACAATGAAAGATAATTTGGCAAATCACATAAATTCAAGTCAAACACATTTTAAGGTGTATTTACAATAAAAGTGCGTCCCACTTTAATTATGAAGATACATGAGAGTATTTTCCAGTATTTTTTTACTAACTTTTACACTCTTGGTTTCAAGGATATATAACATGATAGACTCGTGGTTTTTTATTTTTCCCCTCCTTTTTGTTTGGTCATGTATTTTTTTTTCCCTATACAAAATCTGTATTTAAAATGTTTTCTTTCCATAATAAAAAAACGATTTCTTTTCTTTTTTTTGGTTGCCCACCGTATCTCCCAACTCGATAGACCAAGGACTAATCCGTCGCGAAACGGAGCTCCATTTAAGGGTCTGTCGCTGGCCAATGGGTTGCTGCATGTACAAGACGGAATTTGAACTCCCGACACTTGCTTAAGCGGACGGATGAGCTGACCACTCGACCAACCCAAGTTGGTTAAATGGGCTTAGCCCATAAAGGTTAGGGCACTACTACGACAAAAAAGAAAATTTCTCATTCTTTACTTCATTTACCTTTTCCCTTCTCCCAAAATAAAACACACCAAAATTAATTGAAAGGATTCATTCATTCATCATCGCATTCGCAATCATAATAATCATTGCAACACACCGAAACTCAAAATTCCAATCCAATTCGATCTCCATTATTCTGAGTTCATCATTAAACCCAATCTTACGGTGTAGAATCGATGGATCTGGAAGTAGTTGGTCGCCACGCCATGTTCTTCGACGACGACGCCATGGCGGCGTTTGCAAACTCGCCGGAGGCTCTGGTTGACTGGAACTCTCTCTCCATCGATCGCTACGACGTCCGCCACCTCCTCTCCGGTCCTCTTCCGCCACGCCCCAAGCGCCGCCCTCCTCCGCCGTCTCTCGAAGCTGACCTCGATTACGAACGCTACCTCGATCTCCCTTCGTCTTCCTCCGAAGATCAAGATCAAGCGCCAGGTATATACATACATACATATAATAATGCCTCTGTTTGATTTATTTATTTAAGTGTTTTTTCTATCTTAATTTCATGATTCAGTTCTGTTTATTAATGATGATTTTATGCTTTGAGCTGAAATTGCTTGAATGGGATGTGTCACCTATGAGTTTCTGTTCTTATACGTTTTTTTCCCTCTTCATTTTAAAACCGTGATTTTCGTGTTGGTGTTTGGAGAGAAACTGGAATTTTCTTTTTGTGCGAGTTGAATATAAAATATAGTGAAAGGTTTTAATGAATCGCGAATAGTTTTCTGTTATTACTCTCCGACTTAAACTTGAAACTAATAAGGTTAACGAAGTTTGTTCAATTTGTTCTTATGTTTGGACAGATTGATATATTTGGGTTTCTCATACATACATGACATTTAGTTCACGCAAATAGGGGATGGTGGGTTGTTGTTTTGTGCAACTTCCACCTTTAGGCTATGTACAGTGTTTCTTGTTTGTGCAACAACAGTCTCCATATTTGCAGGATGGAATGTTATTTGCTACGGTTCCTGTGTCCGAATACAAGTAAGGATGTTTTCACCTGGCTTCCATTTACCCTCAGCTTCTTCGGTGTTAGTGCCGTTACTCTTGGAGGTGGATGACTTTGTTATAATTGAGAATCATATTAGTTCTGATTATGGATTTCATCTTTCTTTATTTGTTCAGATGATGATTTAGAAGCTGGGAATTCAGCTGGCTTTCATGCTGTTGCATTTTCATATGAGAATCCCAACGAGTCCGCTGTGATAAAGGACGATGACACTGAGACTGGTTTTCATCCTCAATTCCCAGTGCCAGAGAACTTGCTCAATAACCTGGTGAGTGACCTTCGTCATAAAAATTTTCTTCGTGTGATTTTCAAATGTTTAACATATAATTGACCTTTCTTGTTTCTTTTTTTTAACCAATGTGATTAGGTGATAACTGTCTAGGGTACATATGTTATTCTAAGGCTTACAATGTCTAAGTTTCAGATGCTTGGAGCATAAATGGAGTTCTTTTGACTCAAGGTAGCCATTCACAGGCACCTTGATTCCTTTTGATGTCATGACAAGGGGTCGTGCAGGTGGGATTAGGATGATATAAATACGTTGGTTCTTTACCTGTTGAGAGCAATGGGATGAAAACATTTCTACATAAAGTTGTGTTTCTTGATCTTTATGATTATCCAAGTATATGTGAGGTTATCTTGTGTCTGTTTACTCAGATCTTTATAAATATTCCTGCTTGGCATGACCCTTTTAAATCCAGAGTTATATTAATCTGTAATTAAAATTTATTGATGAATATTCTTTTTTTCTCTTCTTTTTTTCCCCCAGCCTCCAAATGAGAAGGTCCATCAGATTATTTCAAGGACTGCAATGTTTGTCAGCAAACATGGAAGCCAGTCAGAGATTGTTCTTCGAGTGAAACAAGGAGATAATCCTACATTTGGGTTCCTCATGCCTGATCATCGTCTTCATTCATACTTTAGGTATCTTGTTGATCATCAAGAACTTCTGACAATTGACAATAATGGAAATTCATCTATGGACAAGAATAGAAGTCAGGGTCTTGATCAAACAGGTGGTGCATTATCCTTGCTTGGATCTGTATATGGATCTGGAGAGGATGAGGAGGGTACAAACGAGAATACTCAGGAAGTAGAGAGAAAGGTGTGTGAGGATTCTGTTGGTGCTGCTAATAATGCTTCCACGGAAACAGAGCAAGCAGAATCTTCTTCAGATGCAGCAAAGAAGGATGGAAGCATCTCTAAAAATCCAGTATCCTCTTTGAAAGAAAAAGTTCCCGTCATAAGGCGCAATCATTCTATCAGCAATGTCAAGGCAGTAGCTGCATCTAAGGAAAAGACAAGTGATGCCTCAGATTCAGTGACTAATGCAGCGGACAAGTCACATACTCCTGTTCCCAATACAACTAAGATTAGTCTCCCTATCGTGGAACCACCATCTGACTTAAAGAGAGCTATTGAGAAGATAGCTGAGTTCATCGTAAATAATGGCAAACAGTTTGAGGCTGTTCTTGCTGAACAGGATCGTGCTCATGGAAGGTTCCCATTCCTTGTGCCATCAAATCGATATCATACATACTATTTGAAAGTTCTTCAAACTACTGAAGAGGTGTGTTTCTCAGATCCGTTAGTTTTTCCTCTAATTTATCTGTTTTATGTTAAAAGCCCTCCTGCATCCTACTGAAATAAAAATAAAAAAATAAGAACAAAAGATCATCAGCATTGCCCTAACATCGGTTATTCTTTTTATACTATATTTATATTATATATTCCTTTTACTTGGGTTTTTTTGCATGTTTATGACATGAATGAGCAAGGCTCATCTAATGACATGTCATTGTGATACGAATCTCCGAGACAGTCATGGCTTCTTTTCTGTTTGTAATTTGTGAGTTTCCTTGGGCACTAAATTAAAAACTTTTTAGTAATGGGTTTCGGAAGAAACTCAGGCAGTGAGTACATTCCTTTAATTTTTTTGGATGCTTCCATTTAGTTTATTTTATGATGTTTTTAATTTGAATGTTGAGCTTCAGCTTACTGGGCTTTCTAATTGCATGCAGTCTAAGTTATCAGGCAAGGTCTCCGAAAAGCAGAATTCAGCAGGTCGTGCAGGTGAAAGAAACACTGTACGCGAAGAAAGTGATAAACATTCATGTGGATCTCTGGGTTCTGATCTACCATGTGATAAGGACCGGAAGGAGAAGTTCAAGATGATTGTTGGCAGCAAGTCAAAGAAGGATGATCAAGATCAGATTCCCCAAGACAATCAGTCTCAAAATGTAGTAAGCGTGAATGCAACAGCAGCAGCAGCTATTCTTCAGGCTGCCACTAGGGGTATTAAAAAACCAAATTTAGAACTCTTCACCAAGACATCAAGCAGTAATGGCCAAGGTCTTGGAAGTGATGGTGGCCATTTGTCCAGCACTGGGAGCTTGTACTCATCTCAACTCCAGCGATTGGTTGAAAGTTCAAATCTGAAGGTAGACATAAGTGGTTCTGCCCGGGCTATTGCTGAAACAGTAGCTATTGCAGCAGCGCGGGAGGCGGACTCCTCCGAAGCACATATGACCAAAGAGGAGAAGCTGAAGGCTGATAGATTGAAACGAGCAAAGATGTTTGCAGCCATGTTAAAAAATGGAGTTGCTCCAGTTAAAAGTGAAACCACACGGGGATTATCAGTTGATCCCCCAGGCTCTGGACTTTCAGGTTCTGATGCTGAGGCTGGGAGTCTTGTGGGTAAAGAAAGGGAAGGAAGTTCTGTTCCATTTGATGTTGATAATTCAGATAGAAGTCAAAAGTCTGAGGAGAAGCATTCCGTTGATAATTCTGATACAAGTCACAAGTCCAAGGAAAAACTCGCCATTGATAATAACGAGCAGCAGAAATCGAAACGGAAGTACCGTTCGAGATCTGGAAAACAGGAAGAGGAAGAGGAGGAGGAGGAGGAGGAGGAAGAAAACACAGAAGACAAAAGGGATCACAAACAATCGAGAAAAAAACACCGATCTCATCGATCTTCACACAGCAGCCACGACAGGCATAAGCACAAGCACAAGAGAAAACATTCCTCCTCCAAAGACAGGTATTCTCACAAAAGGCATAAGGATGACAGCTCCTCCGACGAAGAGGATCACCACTCGAGGCATCATCATAAAAAAGATAGCTCCGATGATGATAAGTATCGTTCCTCCCGGCAACGGCACAAAGAGAATAACACGTCAGACAACGAACATAGACGTTCTCGGCATCGGAATAAGCATTACAGTTCATCAGACGATGATGAGCAAAGGCATAGAAGCAGAAATGTAAAGCACAGGAGCAGATATCATGCAGAAAAGGAAAGGGACCTTGAGGAAGGGGAGATAGTAGCGAAATCAGACAAGTCAAAAGCCAAAGAGGTTGGAAGTGATAGCAGGGAGGCTTCTGTTGCAAGGGTACCATCCCAATCTCCAGAAACAACTGAGGTCTCTGATGAGCTTAGAGCCAAAATAAGAGCCATGTTGATGGCCAACTTGTAAAATTCGCCTCTTAACGATTTATATTGTATCATATTATTCATACTTAACAATCAGCCCATCATATTTGTGTTGTTTCATGCTGAAATCATTCGTTTTTACTTTTTAATCATTCCGTTGTTAGTAGTAAGTTGTGAATTATTGAACATCTAAGTTGCGCTTAGGATAATTGTTTTCGTGGCTCGTTGTTCATTTAATAGAATCGTGACAATTGTGAACCTTAAAAAACGTCCAATATAATGTAAATAAGGAATTCTTGGTTGAGCAGATTTATGTGAAGATACCATCACATTCTTGGTTGGACATCAAATAATTAATGGGATCATATATGATCTGCAAAGCCAACAAAAAACTAAGCCAAGAAATTCAAGTATTGTTTGTAGTCCATGATGTATGCATACTGTTTTCCTAATGGTGGACATGGATCTATCAATCTCAGATTAGTCAATTCAACACACCCATTATAAAATTATAAAAGATAGAATAAAATCTTATAAAATATGTGAAAAAGAAGAAAAATGAGGGAAATTTCTTCAAACCTTATTGTGTGTGAATGTGTGGTGGATACTAATCTAGTAATCTTATTTGACTTCCTCAAACAACTGTCTTCAATTTTCTAATTATTACACACATTATTAGTTTTATTATTAATTCATCATTATCATTATTATTTTCCCTTTGTAAGCCTATAGAAAAGTGCCATTTGGACACTTACGCACGATCTTACCTCAACTTCTCAAATCTGAAAAAAAAAAAAAAAGTAATACAATTAAGTTTAGATCAAATAACAAATTGGTCTTAGTCAAAACCCTTTTTGTTGCCGAGTCCATTGCAAAACTCTCTGTCTCTGACTTGTACTTATCACACCCTTCTCTCTCTAATGTTTCTCCATTCTCTCTTCTTTTGTTAGAAAAAAACAAAAACAAAAACAAACCAACTACATGACTCTTCTTTGATACTCATCCAACCACTGTCTTTGTCCACAAAACCATACTCAAAATCATTTGACACCATATCTCTCTTCTTTAATTTCATCTCTTCTATGATCTTCTTTTACACATAGATTATTATTGATTCATCAAAATTCAATAAAAGGGTCTAAGCCTATTTATATGATCAACATGGAAACCGCATGGAATAATGATAATGATGATGGCATTGACATGATGGATAAGTCTAGTCATCATCATCATTATCATCATCATCATGATCATGATCATCCACATTCTTCCTTCACTGACCTACATCATCATCATCACCATCATCAGGTCATTGATGAGATGGATTTCTTCGCTGAGAACAAGAACAAAAATGATAACAACAACATCCATGATAATATCCAAGATGATCATGATAATAATGATCATGATCATGATGAAATGGTGCACAGTTCTATGGAGCTTCATGTAGATGTAAGAAAATTAATTTTTTTTTCCTCCATTAATCATCCATATATTGTTTTAATTTTTCTTGTTATATATATATATAATTGTGTAGACTAGCTTAGATCTTCGTATGAAGAACACAGATGGCAATAGCTCATCAATGGAACCATCAGAAACTATGGATGACAAGAAGAGTAATGATGTACGTTTATTAGTTATTTGTGTGTGTTCTTAATTATTAATTTTAATTATATATTAATTAATAACATCATTTTTAGGGTAAAATACTGAATTAGTCCCTACGTTTAGGTGTAATCTTGTTTTGGTCTTTTATTTGAATCCAAAAAAGTTTTATTTAACTTCAATTTAGTCCCACCGTGAGGTCAAAGATAAATAATTAACGAAATGTCCTACATGACAGCAGTATAAGAATAAGGTCGATAATTTAGAGAATAGGTACAAACTCCAAAGACACAAAATCAACTGTGGATGCATGTATTCAATACATGTATTTAAATTTTTTTTTTTAGTTTTATAGAAAATATTTCATTTTAATTATAAGAAAAATGATAAATAAATGTATTGATGCATCAACGGTTGATTTTGTGCCTCTGGGGCTTATACTTATTCTCTAGATTATCGATCTTGTTCTTATACTGCTGTCATATAGGACATTTTGTTTTTTTTGGTGACTATAGGACATTTTGTTAATTATTTATCTTTGACCACAGGTGGGACTAAATTGAAACTAAATGAAATTTTTTTTTATTCAAATAGAACACTTTAAACCTTAAGGACCAAAATAAAATTACACTCAAATATAAGGAACCAATTTGATACTTTATCCTAATTTTTAAGACTAATTTAATTTATTGTTATTTTCTTGTAGTTGGGATTGCTAGCAGAATTGCAACACGTGAATGCTGAAAATCAAAGATTGAGAGAGCTTATTGAAGAACTTAACAATAACTATAACACCTTACACATGCAACTTATCAACCTCATGCAGCAAAGGGATCAAAATCATGCGGTAATTACTAATTTGTAATTTCTCTAATACTTTTTAGTTTTTACTTAATCCAAAATCAAATAAAAAGAAATATCAATATATAGTAGTGCAATTAGTATATTATCAAGCACAAAATGAAAGTGCCACAACTAGTGCATAAATAATTAAACTCGAAAAATGCTATTTGTACACTAAAATCAGCCACTATAAATACATGTATGATTTAATTTATTTTTAATGTGTATTTGTATTCAAACATGTATTTTATATCAGTGACTGACTTTGTAGCTGACACGTAGCATAATCCATTAAACTCTCACAGATTTTATTTAACGAATGATATATAAAGTCAAACATTAATTTTTTTTTTAATAATTGTTTTATAAAAGTACTATGTACATACTAAAAATTAGCTACGAAATCAATTACTATATATTTATATATAAACTCAT
>NC_029791.2:2276422-2281604 GCF_000816755.2 Arachis ipaensis | reverse complement strand
ATATTATTTTTTAAATTTAAACTTGTAATTTTAGTGAAGTAAAGAGAACTGCACATGAATTTTAAAGTAGTTGGAAGTTTTAACATAGGAAAGAAAATTAATTGAGAAAAAAGAAAAAACTAAAACATGTGGTTTTTATTTGATTGTGTTATAGATGAAGCAAGACATAGAGGAGAAAAGTAAGAAGGAAGATATGGTGGGAAGAACATTCCTAGACATGGGTGTTGCTGGTTTTGGTGAAAAGGATAATGATCCTTCTCAACAATCTTCAGATATCAAACTTGGAGCAGGAGGAGAAAGCAAAAGCATGGTTGATAATAATAATAATAATATTGTTTTGGAGAAAGACAATAATAATAATAAAGTTGATGGTGGAAACAGAGAGAGAAACACAACAATGGTTACTGATGAAGGATTATCAGGTTGGCTCTCTAACAAGGTTTCAACGAGGTTGAATTCTTTCAGGGATGTTGATCAAGCTTCTGAAACCATGTCTATGATCAAGAAAGCACGTGTATCAGTGAGAGCAAGATCAGAATCTTCCATGGTAATAACCAACCATATATAATCATTCTTAGATTTAATATTTTATTTTGCATATCTTGAAATCGATACTATTTTAATAAATACTTAATAACACTATTCCTCTACACATCATTAAATAATTTGACACTTTTGATTAAATTATTATCTAACACGTTTGATTAAATTATTATCTAACGGCTATCAATTATCGACTTTACATGAAATTAATTGATAACCACACATGAGTTTCCATCAAAATCCAAAGTGTTCTTAATTAATTATGTATTTACATTAATTGTTTGTTGATGCAGATTGCAGACGGATGCCAATGGCGAAAGTATGGACAGAAAATGGCAAAAGGAAATCCATGTCCGCGAGCTTATTATCGTTGCACCATGAGTACTGGTTGTCCTGTTCGCAAACAAGTACTATACACTTTCTTTTCAATTATTATATTAAATATTAATATATTATTTATAAAAAAAATTTCTTTTTTTATCATTTTCAATGTTTTTTACTTTTAGATTTTGTGAAAGAGAATATTAAGATTGTTTCCTCTTTTCGCTTCCCTATTTTCGTTTCTTTCTTAACAAAATCCGAAAAATGGAAATAGAAAATAAAAACACAAATTAAAAGTTATATTTAGAATTGGTTTTTATTTTTATTTTTATTTTTCATACTTTTAAAATTTTATGAAAAAAATAGAAAATAATAAAGAAGTAAAGTATATTTTTTATTTTTAAAGTTTGATAAAAGTTTTAAAAATATTTTTAAGTTTTATTTTGTTTCAGTTTTTATTCCACAAATTTTTAATTTGTAACAAATATATTCCCGATAACTAAATTTTAAAAATATTTAAGACCAATTCAACAATAATACATGATAATTATATTTGATTTACTTGTGTTAAAAGTTGTTTTTATGTAATTGTTGTTGAATTGGTTCTAAATTTTTTAAAAAGTTAATTGTCATAGGTATATTTGATACAAATAAAAAAATTTTAAGATAAAATTGTAATAAAATAAAATTTAAAGATATTTTTAAAACTTTTATAAAACGTTAGAAACAAAAAGTATACGTTATCCGTGATAAAAACTAGAGATACATAATCAAAAGTAGTGTTGCTTAAAATATTAACTATAGTAGAAATTAAGGTTTGGTTTGGTAAAGCTTTTTGAAGGGGTGCTTGTGCTTTTTAAAAGTTCAAGCACCTCATTTTGTGTTTGGTAAATAAAAAAATCATGTGCTTGTGTTTGCAGCTTTTAAAAGATTGGGATACTTTTGAAAGCACCTAAGATAGAGCTTTTTAAAGTTGGCTTGTGCTTTTCAAAATTTAAAAGTCTAATATAATCTCACATATTAACTAATTTTCAAATTTAATACTTTCATTTATGTCTATTATAGTATTTTTAAATTTTAAAAACTATTTTACTAAATGCAATTATTGTTGCTTGTATTTATTAAAAGCAATTTTTAATTTGATTTATCAAACATAAATACTACAACTTTTAAAAAATTATCTTTTAAAAGTTAGCTTTTATAAGTTACTTTTGAAAAGTAAAAGCTTTATCAAACTAAGCCTAAGTATGATTTGATGATAGGTACAAAGGTGTGCTGAAGATAGAAGTGTGTTGATAACAACATATGAAGGCCAACACAACCATCCACTCCCTCCAACTGCCAAGGCAATGGCCTCAACCACCTCTGCCGCCGCCTCCATGCTCCTCTCCGGTTCGATGCCAAGCGCCGACGGCCTAATCAACCCCACCATACTCGAAAGCGCCACCCTTCCTTGCTCTCAAAACATGGCTACACTCTCAGCTTCAGCTCCATTTCCAACCATAACTTTGGACCTAACACAAACCGCCACAAATAATAATAACAATAATAACAACAACAACTTTAACCCAAATTCTTTAAGGGATTTGCCTAATAATCAAAGCCAACAACTTAGTCTCTTAACACCCCTTTTGGCTCAGAAATTTATGTCAGCTCCAAACATGTTTGGACATGTTCTTAATGGTGATCAAAGCAAGATTATTTCAGGATTACAAGGATCAATTGACACAACAACAACAGGTTCATCTTTTGCTGATACAATAAATGCTGCAACTGCTGCTATCACTGCTGATCCTAATTTCACTTCAGCTCTTGTTGCTGCCATATCTTCCATCATTGGAAATTCAACACATCATCATCAAAGCAGTAACAATAATGATGCATGAGATGACATTGAGAAGATCATCATCATCACAAAGTTAATTCAATTTTGTTAGTGTTTCATTTAATTAATTTAATGTTATTATTATAGCTAGCTAGCTAGGCTCATCACATCATCAAATTCTAGATAGGTAGAGACAAATTTAATTAATTAGTGAAGTTCATAAAATTGATGAGTCATTAGTAGTGAGTAGTAGTAGTAGTATGTAGTATCAATCCATATTATTTTTTTGGTAATAAGCTTATTAAGGTTAGTGACTAGTGATGAGTTAGCATGACCAGTCATAGTTGTAGAATCCACAAAATAAGCATATATTAAATGCATTCTCTTTTTCAACTTATTATTGTATTTAAAATATTTTTTCTCTTATATTACGTAATATTAAACTTAAGAACATTTGTCAACGAGTTATAACTCAAATGACATAGTCTCTCTATATTCAACTAAAAGTCGCAAATTCGAGTCTCTTTAAGAAAAAAGGAGTAATAGTTAATGTTATTAATAATATACTTATGAATAATATCAACAATAACGAATATTAAGTCACCAAAAGAAAAAACCTAAGAACATTTGTGTGTGTTGGTAGTGACAGTGACAAAGGTTTCTACTCACATGAAGATATAAGATAATTAAGATGTGGATACTTAGTATATCATAATATCAATAAATTTAGTCAAATATTTTATATTATTTAATAATTAATAATTATTAATTTTATATAAAAATATCTTTATGTAAATAATCTTTTAAAATTAAATTATTTTTATGTTTTTTACGTATTTTTTAAGCCGATAAATTAAATATTAATCCATGGTAAATATTAATTTTATTTAAAATTTTGTCACTTACCAATAAATTAAATGATTGTATATAAAAAATAATATTTAAATCTTAGATTTTTTTTTTTTGTCCACGGTATCCCCTAACCTGATAAGTCAAAGACTAATTCGTCGCGGATCTGAGTTCTATTTAAGGGTCTGTCGCTGACCAATGGGTTACTGCATGTACAAGGCGGGATTCGAACTCTCGACACTTGTTTAAGCGGACGAGTGAGCTGATCACTCGACCAACCCAAGTTAGTTAAATCTTAGATTTTTATTTAAACGAACGGTGAAACTCTAATCACAATTATAAAAACAATTTGAAGAATGGCCCAAAAGAAAGAGAAAAGACATAACAAATTTTGGCCCATTAATAAAGTTTCTTTTTGTGTAAGTGCCCACTATATATATACACATATATTTACACACTACATTTCATGGAAGATGCAAACACTGCTGCTCTTCGTAGCCGTTATCTTCCTTCCTAAGTCCTAACACTCAAACCAACTTCTAAGTTCTAAGTATCTACTCTTACTCCTTTGTTTCATTCTCAATGCTTTTTCTTGTTATCTCCCCAATATCTATGTTTAATTGACCACACTTCCTCTGTTTTTGTTTTCAGCTTCTAGTATTCAGTAATCTTTCGGTTCTGTATTCTGCCGTCTCCACAAAAGCGTAGTTTGTAAGCATATACCTTTATTACACTAAGGTGATTCCTCTTTTATCTCACTTTTTGCATTAAAAAAAGGTTCTTTTGTTCACTTTTGCTTTTGCTTCTGTTTTTTTTAATGAACTTCATGTTGCTTTCATGACCCTTTTTTTCTAGCTATACTTAACAAGAATACAATAAGGAATTTGGAAACTTTTTCGTGTTCTATTAATTGTTTTGTGTTATTGTCTTTGTCTTTGTGTTCTGATTGTATAGAGATCTATAGTTCATTGAAGAAACTTTCTATAGAGCAAAAATGGCTGCTACTTCATTGTTATCCTCGTGCTGCATGCATATGGGAATGGTTCCTCCCAAAATGGCTGCAAATTATTTGAGCGCTCAGCCATTTGATCATCTGAAGTTAAGGTCATTTGGGGGTCCGGAATCATCGGAAAAATTAAAACTTTTGCACAAAGGTGATGAGTTCCTGTGCCGGGTTGCTCAGGTTGAAAGAGTGCCTTCCTTCTCTGTGGGGCAAAAGTTTCAGCTTGATGATGTGATTGAAGCTCAGCAATTTGATAGAGATACACTTGGTGCCATATTTGAAGTTGCAAGGAACATGGAGAATATTGAAAAGAGCCAAATTCTAAAGGGATATCTCATGGCTACCTTGTTCTATGAGCCATCAACAAGAACTAGGCTTTCATTTGAATCTGCAATGAAAAGGTTAGGTGGGGAAGTTCTCACAACTGAAAATGCAAGGGAGTTTTCCTCCGCGGCTAAGGGAGAGACGCTTGAAGGCGAGTCTGCCTTTAAATTAACAATGTAGAGTTGCTTTATGTGTTCATCATTCTATCTAAATTTTTATTTTTAATGTCACTCTACATCTTGAACAGATACCATAAGAACAGTTGAAGGTTACTCTGATATAATCGTGATGCGCCATTTTGAAAGCGGAGCTGCCAA
>NC_029791.2:2270648-2276246 GCF_000816755.2 Arachis ipaensis | reverse complement strand
TGCCGGGGATGGACCAGGAGAGCATCCCACACAGGTATATTATATAGATATGGACTCTTCAGCAACATGCTATGATGCATTGTTTGTTAGATAGGAAGATGATACATTGTTCCAAGATCCTAGTCTCTGGCTTCACCATATAAATTCATCTTCATTTATGGCATGTGTTTTACAATTTATGTTTGTTTAATCCATGAAAAAGTATTTCTATATAATAGATAAGCTTTTGCTGCTGAGAAATTATGTGAAAGCACAACAATGAGATTCAATGAACAAGTTTATTATTGGCCAGACTTTGTTTGGTGGAAATCAAATTTCTTGATGAACAAAATCACTTGAATATGTTACTTTTGCCACATAAACATTTAGATAACTATTTTGTTGACAATGGGATTTTAGCAGAAAAAGTTAGCCAAACTTTTTTTCTTTTACGATATTCTCTAACAATTTGAATGATAGAAGAATGATATATACCATTTTGCATTCGTTACAATTTTGATTTTCAAAACCTGGTCCTTGATTAGGCACTGCTGGATGTTTATACCATTGAAAGAGAGATTGGAAAACTTGATGGCATTAAAGTTGGACTCGTCGGAGACCTTGCTAATGGAAGGACGGTTCGGTCACTAGCATACTTACTTGCCAAGTATAAGGATGTGAAAATTTATTTTGTCTCTCCTGAGGTGGTTAAAATGAAGGTAACTGTTGCAAATGGTGGATATGGCATTCTTCTTTTAAATGCACTAGATTGAACTTGGTGCATCATGGTGCTACTCCCTCATGGTTGAAATGATGAGTTACAGCATTAGAAGCAATATCTTAAAGGCACTTAATTAAACTCAGTACATCATGCACTAAGATAATTCAATGGTTCAAATATAGTGCATAATGCACCCGGTTCAATTTGGTGTATCATAGTGTTGTCCATAGTTAAAATGATGAGTTATGGTGTTTCTTTTATAGGATGACATAAAATATTATTTGACATCAAAGGGTGTGGAGTGGGAGGAAAGTGGTGACTTGATGGAAGTGGCTTCAAAGTGTGATGTGGTTTACCAAACTCGCATTCAGAAAGAGAGATTTGGAGAGAGATTTGACCTTTATGAAGAAGCAAGAGGCAAGTACATTGTGAATCAAGATGTTCTGAATGTGATGCAAAAACATGCTGTGGTTATGCATCCTCTTCCTAGACTTGATGAGGTAAGCATATTTATATGCATTGTACTTTGTTTATGAACATAAGCTTAGAGTTGAATTGATATATGCCTGACATTGAAAGAGTTTTGCACTGCTTAGAGTTGTATACCAAACAATTTCTTTTTAGGTGACTACCGACGGAAAAATTTCATGTGAAAATGATAGTTACAAATCATTAGATAGTTTGACATGTTTAACTAAACTACTTAACATCTTAATTATCATCTTCACGAGAGTAGTCACCTTTCTCAATACTATATGAACTAAATTGATCCTGTAAATTCAATGCAGATTACTGTGGATGTTGATGATGATCCAAGAGCTGCTTACTTTAGGCAAGCAAAGAATGGTCTATATATTAGGATGGCCCTTTTAAAGGTTTTGCTTCTTGGTTGGTAAAATGTTGCATTTACTTTCCAAATGATGTTCCAACCTCAAGTTGTTTTGGGTGTAATTGGTACATTTTATGCTGTTGTCTCCCTTCATGGGAATATTTATAGTAGTAGTAATAAAAATATAAAATACTAGTTTTGGTAGACATTAGTAAAATAACTTGTGAAATGCAACCCATCTTTTTCCTAGCCAGAAAAGAAAAAGCACTTCCAATAGCAAGAGAAATTATGAAGGGCTCATTTCAACCAATACTCAAAAACCACCCAAATTTAAACAAACTCTACAAAAGAAGTAACATGCATACACTATAAGCCAAAGAAAAATTAAAAGGGCATCCTTAATAGAAAAGAGTACATAACTGCCTACAGAGAAGGCTATCTGGATCAAAAGTGTAATTTTGATGAAAGTATACATTGCCCATAAGGGTAAGCTAATATGTAGGGAAGCTTGGATCCACATTATGGGCCCAAGACTCTAATCCCCCAACAATATCTTTGGCAGAAGTGTAACCCATTTTCTGAAGATACTGAACAGCCCTTTGAGAATCATTTCCCCTTCTGCATATAACATACAATTGTGCACTTGAGCCAGAAGCTACACCTTTCTCTTCCTCTTTCTTCAGAGCTGTTGATATTTCAGGCAACCTAGTCTCTAGAGTTGACAGAGGAATGTTGAGAGATTTGGGGAGTGATACAATCTTGAAATGGTGACCTGGTCTAACGTCGAGTAGCACGTGCGGTTCCTTGTTAAGGACTATGTCGCTGTACTCCTTGCTGCTGATCCTTGATTCAGTGGCAAGTAGGTTTAGCCTCAAAGGACCCTGGGTATATACACAACTAAGTTGGAAAAGATATAATGTAAATATAAAGGATTTGGAAGCATAAGCTGAGCATCAACGAAGTCATACCACAGACAAGGGAGTTTGAGTGAAATTCTCATAGTCAAATTCTTGGAATTGCTGTTGCTTAAAGGTTGTGTTTTCTGCGCAAGCTTCGCATTGCATGGATCTTCCTCTAATTTTGACCTGTTAAATAACCATAATCAGTAACCATAAAAGCTCTTGTTGAAGTATCATGTCAACCAAAAAGTTACCCAAAAAAAAAATGATTTATTATTTATGGCCTATATAGGTTCCATCTTGCAGGAGATAGTAAATATGTGCACAATAAGCAGAGTGGTGGAGTTATTTAACATACTATTCGAATCCTTGCAGACAATGCATCAAAGAGAAGCATCCTTCCTGAGAGAGTTTCACCAACAGATGCTGCAATCTTGATTGCTTCAAGAGCTTGGAGACAACCAATTATACCAGGAACTGAAAAAATAAAAAAAAAATAATAAAATAAAAGATTGTCAGAAAATAATGGAACGACTAAACTAAAGTAGATTCAACTTTTTGCTATCATAAATGAAAGAGTACTAAAACTGATTTGGCTCATGAATACACGGGTAAATTTACCTACTCCTAGAACTCCACTATCAGCACATCTTTGGCACGCTGTTGTAGGTGGTGGAGTTGGAAAGAGACATCGATAGCAAGGACCACCATTATAATTGTAAACAGTGAGCTGCAGCACAAGTTTTCATTAACCAACTCTGAAATTTATCAAAAACTTTGGTGTGATACTCCTCGAAATACTAAAAAATGCTAATAAAGACATATACCTGCCCTTCCAATCCCAGTGCAGCACCAGATACAAGAGGCTGCATGTAACACACAAAAGCAATAAATACAAAAAAGTAAGTTGAAGAAACATAGGCTTTCCTTTAAACCATTTATATATGTATGCACCCAAAGCACATGAATATGTGAAACCTTAAAACATGTAGAACTCATCAAAATATTTAAATGTCGTATCATTTTATAATGAGTTCTAAAATTTTAAAGCCCAGTGAGATAAATCACAGATTTCAAAGGCAACAACTCATAATATCATATATACTTCTTGAAAAGGTTTAGAAATTCCCCATAATCTATAGCATAAATAATCCAACTCAAACTCTAAATATTGTTCGTGGATAAATATGAAAGTTCACATTTTGAAGTTTGAACACGACTTCTTTGCTGAATTGACACAGGTAATTGCACAAAGTAACAAACCAAACAACAATAACCATATGGACATGCAATGGACATTTGTTGGGGGAAATACAAAAATTTAAAGTATCAACACAAAAGCACAGATAACACCAAATTCAAATGAAGTCACTCAGTACAAACCATTAGGATTTACCTTTCCTAGTACCACACAGCAATCATTGATCATGTACCGGCTAGGAGCATTATCTGTAGCATCTACTATTATATCATATCTAACAAAATGCTGAGAGTCATGGAAACCACCAGGATTCACCGACATAAAAAATTAAAAGAAAATATTCAAATGAAATGAAAGGTAATCACAGAGGGATGAGAATCCCCAAGCAAGGAAAAAACTAATCCCATTACAGCAAGGATACTGGCTTAGTATTTCCAAAGCATTGGAGGTCCGCAAAGCTTCTTGATGCTCCACAATCTGAATAGTGGAATTGATACTGATATTCCATACAAAAAATAAATAAACAAATAAATCAGTTCTAAGAACAGCGATGCAACTATTACAAGCAATTCGAGTAAACTTGATATGGGGATTTCGTCTCAGTCTCTCCTTGAAAATCAATGCAATGAATTTTAGGTAAGAGAGTATCATACGAGCGACAAGCAGCAGCAGCAGATTTCACTTTCGGCTGGCCAATATATGCTTCTGTGTGAATAATCTGAAATACAGCATGAACAAGCCAAATTCACCAATAGCAGCAGGGTTATAAACAAATTCAGTAAATGAACTTGGAACACAAAAGAACACACTATACACATTAACAGTTTGTTCTGGCAAAAGTGCAAACATGTACCTGCCTATGCATATTATTCAGCTCAACCACATCATGATCTACAATACCCAACCGACCTGAGAATAATTTTTGAAACATAAGCTCTCAAAAGAGTATATACACAATCCTACATATTATTGGAAAAAGCTTGAACTTTGAAGTATAAAATGAACTAAAACAAAAACTATAAGGTAACACTTATTGAAGCATGATCACAAGAACTTACCAACACCACAAGCTGCAAGGTATAGCAATGCAGGGGAACCCAATCCTCCAGCTCCCACAACCAAAATTGATGCATTCAACAGATTTGCCTGACCTGCAATACAACTCAATTGTAATATGATGATGATGATGATGATGATGATGATGATGATGATGATGATGATGATAAAATCAAATATATATGTAAGTGAAAGTGAAAGTGAGAAAAATGAGAACTTTGAGGACCTTGAACACCAAAGGAAGGAAGCAGAAGGTGACGACTGTATCTGTAGATCATGTGAGGCTCCAAAGCGTTTGATGAGTGCGACGAAGAACCACCATTGGATACGACACCGTTTTTGAGATGAAGATGGTTCAGCTGAGATTGAAGCTCAGATATTTTGGCGTCGATTGTGTCCCTTTCTTGCTTGAGCTCATTGATCTGCCGCCGAATCCGAGAGGCCTCTGCTTCCTGCGTCTCCGACGACATTTCAAGACTCAGGTGACCTTCAATTCAGGGTTCTTTCTGCTTAATCGCTCAAAACCCTAAACCCAACTAATAATTAGGGTTTTCTTTTTTTTTTTAAATATTAAATTATGTCACTCACTTGGTTAAGTTATTATATACAAATACAATTATGGGTCAATAAATTCAATCTTATTTTTAATATATATTTTTTAAATAAATTTAAAATAATATGCGTCATTAATATTAATGTAAAAGTTCTTAAAAATGATTTACATAATGGAAAATATTAGAGATCTTAATTTGTACATTAATATGGATAAAATATTGATATATTATTATCACTTAATTCATTTTTTTTATATTTTATAGATATGTCATGTATTTTACAAATTAATATATATATATATATATATGATGTATCTGTGTGGAAATTTGATGCATTATAGAGAGGGGTGTTTATGGTT
>NC_029791.2:2270303-2270623 GCF_000816755.2 Arachis ipaensis | reverse complement strand
AATTAGAAAATTAAACAACAAATAAAATTGGTCCAACTTTGAACAGCACAATAATATAAAACCAAAATAGGGTATTCCCACTTAATTTACTTTAAAACAACTGAGACTAAAGTACTCCCACTTAGCTTATTCTACTAAGGTACTCCCACTTAACTTATTTTAAAACAACAGAGATTAAGAATTGGACCATGCGCACCCCTAATCCTATAATAGATAATAACCAATAAATGAATAAACTAACTACCTTTAAGAGATTACGATGTTAAAAAATTTATAATAAACAAAATTAATCTTGTATCTAATAAATAAATAAATTAATT
>NC_029791.2:2267546-2268540 GCF_000816755.2 Arachis ipaensis | reverse complement strand
ATTTAACTTGAGAGATATATTGGAATAAAGAACGCATCTCTCAATCATTTTTCCTTTTTTAATTATATTTTAGCATTTGATAGTCAAGCTTTATCTAGAGAAAGGAAAAGTCAAAAATCATTCTTTTCAAAATAGTGATTATATCTATCAAGTATTCAACTTGTTTTTTTCCTTATGCCGCCTTATATGATAAATTAATATTATAAAATGACTTAATTGAGATAAGTACATCACTTTCAATTCTGAAATATATGTTACACTTACTTTTACATTTTTTTATGAATATCTAAAACTTTTTAATAATTTGCATACACCATTAGTTCATCTCATGACACGTTCTAGAAATAGAAATTATTAATCAACTGTTTATCTACCCTTAATCACATGTCCTGTCACAGAATAATCCTCGGTTTGATTATAAATAGATTTATAATATAAAAAGAAATTAAATTATATTTAAACTAACCTAGAAATCAATAAAAAATTAATTGTCTTCTCTACTAATAAGATGTTTAAAAATCAATAAAAAAGTACTCATCATATTCAAAACTTGTTTAAAATCTTTTTTATATAAGTAAGGAATTGTTTGGAGTGAGAATAAATCATCAGATTTGATAAATCGGTGTTATTCCATTTGTTAATTTTAATAAACCCTTCATTTATTTCAACGGCTAAAGGTGTAAGCAAAGTAGATGTCAATTACATTCCTACAAAGAAAAGCAAAATATTTCTTTAACATCTTTATTAGTGTATGGTGTTGATACCTGTTTTGTTGTTTTTTCAATTTTAGTATTTAATTTGAATTTTTAATATGTATATTATCTTAGAATGTTAATGTGATCCTACACTAAACCCACAAAAGTTTTTTTCTATTTGTGGTTTAATCTCATTAAAAATATTATATATACACTAAAAAAATTAGTTATTATGTATTTTTTATATTTATATATTTTTTAGTTAAATAATTAATTATTAAAATAATTAAATATATTAT
>NC_029791.2:2252629-2266947 GCF_000816755.2 Arachis ipaensis | reverse complement strand
TTTAATAATTAATTGATGATTGAATTTTAACATATACGTAGAATGATTGTGATTCCATTAGTGTAACGTAAACACCTTTAAAAATATAATTTTTCTTTGAGATAAGGGAAAACTAAAAAAGGTAATTATTTATTGTATTGATTTATGAATTTATCACCATAGAATATTTAAACATACATAATAAAAAAAAGGGTAGTATATATTATTAAAACAATTTTTGTAATGATTTTTTTTTTTAGTTTCTCTATAAAATCGGATAGAATATATATCTGATAGTTAAATAGATGATGAGTCAATTAGAAGTGGATTAGCATATAAAAGAAGAGGGAACAAATGGCAAAGCATGGATATGTGTATGGAGGTAATGTGCAATTTTGTCCTTTTGCTTTTTGGGTTTGCATGAAGTGGCATATTTATACAGCACCCAACACCACATCACTTTAGAGTCTCCACCTTATTCTTCATTACAATTATAAAATTACCAAATAGTCTCCATCAAACTCAAAGCATCATCATCATCCATGGCTGGTTCTCATTTCCTTACCATTCTCAATTCCACTTCAAGATCCTCCTTGGTTAAGCCTAATACTACTAGGCCAATCTTCAACAATTCCACTAAGGTATACCTTTTATTTTGTAAATTTCACCTTTAATTTAATTTTTGTACCTAGATATTTTGTTGTTGAATTACTTGCCTGCTTGGTAATTTACATGACCTACTATAGCTTTGAATAATTTTGTGTTATTTTTTCATTAATGGGTAAGAATGATCCTAGAAGAAAAATGAAATTGGAGTAACCAATGTAAGATATAAGGTGAAAATTTATGTGCAGTGAGGTTGATAGTTAAAGAGTCTTTAAATAATTTGATAAATTTGACTAAATTATTATTTAACAGCTCAACTATCAACTTCACACGAGGTTAACTGGGTTACTGAGTTTCCACCAAGATATAAACTTTTTCTTTGATTTTGATTTATCATATGAATGAATGAATTGGGTCATGCATGTTTCAGAATTATGGACAAACAAGCAGTGCTAACCGCGGCCGATTGACGGAAGAAAGGGCACCATCAACAGCTGAAGAATTCGAGAGAGTTGCTGAAGAGAAGAGCAAGAAAATCCATGAAGGTGGAGCTAGAAATGATGGTGATAATAATGGTGGTGCAAAACATGCCACAAATGGTGATGACTCTAAGGTTGATTCCTCTAAGAAAAGGTACAAAGAGTGCTAGATTCTGTGTCACAAAGGTTGCAGCACATGGGGTTCTTAGGAACATGCTTTGTCAATTCTCAGATATGTTTCTGTTGTATATGAAGCCAGAATAAGGTTGTCTTGTTTTTCATTGGCTTCATTGTTAACATTTGAAAGCTTCTTAAGTCTTTGTTATCAATAATATGATTATCTTGGTCTATGCATATGCAACTAATTTTAAACTCCACATTGATGTTGGTTGATACATATATTGATTCAATGTGTTAAAAACAATCCAAATAGTATATTAAAAAAACAGGGGAATATGTAAGAAGTGGAGTATTGAGATTTCAGACTCTTCTTTTCATAAACTTCTTGTGCTCATGTTGTATTGTTGGTAGACATTAAATAAGGTAGAAATTCGGGTACAGTCGACTTCGACTTCACGTGAAGTTGGTATTTGAGAGCCGTTAGATGATTTGACTGATTTGACTAAATTTTTATCTAACGGCACTCAGATATCAATTTCACGTGAAGTTAACTGCACCAGAGTTTTCACCCAAAAACAACAATCACACATGAGAAAGAATAAATTTGCAACAAGAAATATTTTGGACATAGAAAATCTATATGAAATAGGTATCAAATCCTATCCAATACAGAATAAAATAAAAATATGATTTTAGAACAAAAGTAATCAATTTTCAAATTTATTCTTTCAAATATTATCTAAATACATAAATCTAATTGAATGCAAAGGGAGGAGAATTTGTGGCCATTTAAGCAATTCTTCCTCATCCACAAAGCTTTTTCCTATGAAGGAAATTTGGGTGTGAAAGGGTCCCTCCATCCAATGAAAGATTTGTTCTTATCCAACTCCTTTGTAGTTGGGAGGTAGCATCTATTTTGAAATTGATTGATATGACCCTTAGAACTTGTGTTTAGGGTTTACTAAGTACTACTTCAATTTATTAATTAAGACATTATATTCATATACATACATATATTCTCTTTATTAGAAAACAATAATAATAATTAATAAGATAATGTTTTGAGCAATTCCTATTGATTCTACCTTTTGAGGATGTTTTGCAACACAAACAATAAAGAAGTGGACCAAGAAGCCAGCCAGACATTTGAGCACTCAAATTCAAAGGGGGGAATAAAGCTATAATATTTGAATATTTCATTACTAGAAAAGGAAATAATTGGTTATATATAAGAAAGTTTGGTAGGAGGATATAGATTGCAAAAATGGTAGGTGAAAATAATGAAAATAATATAATGTGAATTTAATGGAGGATTTTGTACTTCACTACTATTTTGTGTGGTGTGTGTGCTTTGATAGATGATGGAGCAACTAACAAATTTCTTAGTTATCAACATAGAAGTATAGAACTAAGAAAATTGATTTTTGATCATTGAACCGGTCAAAAACCGATGAACCAATTGAACCGGTATTATATCTTATTTAAATTTTACTATTGATCTAATTTTCCAAAACCTTGGATATAAGTTTAATATAGCTGATGGGAGGAATAAAGCTTCCATGGAAGTTAGTGAGTAATACTATGCAATATTTAGCAATGCAACAACACTCCTTGCTTCCATAGTTGTTCATTTCCAAAAGCTTAAAAAGCCTCCCCAGTATTTTGATGCTACATGTGTCATAAAATGCACAAATCATCAAGTGCCACATGCCAATTGATGAATCTTTTTTTCCATTACAGTAGGTCTTATTCGTTGTAGATCGAAATTCTATTTAATGATTTGTCGTTGATTAATTAGTTGCTTTATACAAAAGGTAAAATTTGAATATGTGACACTTGCTTAAACAAACAAGTAAGTTAACCACTCAACTAACTAAACTAAATATTTTTTTGTTTCCTATGGTATCTCTAATTCGGCAGACTAAAGACTAATCCGTCACAGATTTGAACTTTATTTAAGGGTTTGTCACTGGTCAATGAGTTGCTCTGTGTATAAAACAAGATTCGAATATCTAATACCTAAGTGAACTAGTAAACTAACCACTAGAGCAGTCTATTTTTTTTTTTACCTAAACCGTATCTCCCAACCCGACAGGTTAAGGACTAATCCGTTACAGATCTGAGCTCTATTTAAGGGTCTGCCGCTGGCTAATGAGTTGCTGCATACACAAGACGGTGTTCGAATTTCCGACACTTGTTTAAGCGGACGAGTGAGCAGTCTGTATTAGTTACCAAACTAACCTTTTTTTTGGGAACAGGGTCTCAGGCCCGAAAAAACAGTTTAATGTGTTGTCTTTTATCTTGAGACACTTTGAAAGATCATTTACGTAAATTGATCCATCTTAACTACTGTTGAGTACGAGCCCAAAACAGTTGGATTTAGTTTTCTCTTTTTCATCAGAAACTTAGGAAGGATCTTTTTCATTTATTTTGGGTAGATAAAAGAATTGATCATTGGGCTTGGGCTCACCAAAATTTTTACCAAAACTTGTATGAAGGTTTCTCTCAAAAAAAAAAAAGACAGGTTTATTCTGATTGGTTTATTGACTTTATTCACCCTTTTTATGATTTTCAATCACAAAACTTACATTGGTTTATTATTATTTTACACCTTTTCCCCTCTCCCCTCTAGTTTTGACTGTTATTTTAATGCTAGTTTGGTGCATTGAGTAATTATTTTACCAATTTCACTATTGTCTCTAACCTAGTCCCTTGTTTCTAGCTGAATTTACCTTTTGAGTTCTGTCACACACACTGCCTTATACTATATAGTACATTAGTACTTGAGTTCTGTGGTTTTGATAACATGTTTTTTAGAATTTCTTGAGTGTCATGACTTTCTTGCGGGATCATTTATTTTGCTTCATTCAATACAATATTTAAGAGTCACTCCCTTGTACCATGAGAAAGCACATACCCCATTTGTTGAACTATGTTTAGGGATAGAAAAAGGCCAGACCGTCTGTCAGGGTTTGCAGCCTGATCTGTGTTTGACCTAATCTGATCTGACTTGTTATAAAAAAGGTACGGACTTAAGCTCTTTTAAAAGTCTTAATATGTTAATAGATTAGGTCCATACTCACTAATTAGTTTTATTGGTCTGTCAGGTCTATCTGAACCTATTAAAACATAATTAAATATATAAATAATTTTTTATTATTAACAAAATTATAAACTATTTTAAATTTATAATATTATTTATTATAAATATTTTTGTATATAAAATTCTTATAAATATTAAATATGATATATTATATATAAATATTTTTATTAAAAAATAATTTTTTTAAATAGGCTAGACTAAATAATAGGTCATGCCTAATACTTTATAAAGAGTCTATAGCCGACTGTAGGCCAATTAACTACATGACAGACCAAACCTGTTAAGAGCAAAATCTGGCATGACTTAGCCTGTTTCTACCCTTAACAATGTTATATCTTTTTTTTTTTGTTATTTTTTCTTTTTATTGGTTATTAAATAGTAGCTAGAGAAAAAATGCATCAACATTTCTCAAAACTCAAACCATAAATTCCCTATTGATTTTTGTTTTGTTTTGTTTTGGTACACTAATAATAAGCAAATTAGACTTGTTGTAGTATCCTAATGCATTATTGTCTATTTCGTTACTAGTTATTTATCATTTCAACTTTACTTCTAGCAACATGAATATCTATAATTCTGTTGCATATCTAAATTTTATTTAAAAGTCTATTACTGGTCAATAGATTGTTCCATGCACAAATCGAAATTCGAACTCCTGACATTTGTTTAAGCGAACGAATGAACTAACTACTCAATCAACCTAAATTGGTTACACACTTAACCTATTTAGCACTGCCACGCGCCATCAACGCGAGTTCCTTCAAAGTAGTATAAGAAAAAAAGGTAACATGGCATTGGTCTGACGTGCAGAGTTAATTCAACTCTGAACATTGTTTGTGAATTGTGATTGTGACCAATGCTTGAATTTTTAGGACACAAAACGAGCAAAGCATGCTTCCACTAAATTTTGCTTGATTTTCGTTCTGCTTCCTTATTCCATTCAATTCAAGGCCATTCCCCATTAACCCCCGCTAATTTAGTTACACACTAAAAAGAAAAATAAAAATAGATTGCTTTTTAGGCCCTTTGAGGTTTGAACCCTTTTTTGTTTTTTCATTATGTTGCAACCGCAATTAAAGGGACCAAGAAATGGATCATATAATCACCAGCATTGTGGAGACAAACCCATGAATCCCGTGAAACATTATATGATCTTCCATCTTCAATTCTTACTTTCTCCAAGTGTTGCAAATCAGACTCACCTTTTTGTCTTGGTAGGTGTCACTTTTCCTATTGATTTGATTAGAACTTCCATTTTAATTATTGCATTCACATTGGTTGCAACATTTTTATTAATTTATTAGTAATTGATAATATTTGTCCACGCCAAAAGTGAATGTCTAAATAAATACTCTAAAATTTCTGCGCTTTTTAATTTTATTATAGAGAAGGTAATGGTGTAGGACAGCGATATGGAGCAGCAGCGTACTTTATAAGCCTATGATGTTAAAGAGTTATTAATTGGACAGTGCGAGTGCTCTCAAACAAATCAGATGGTCCAGTTTAAAAAAAATAATAATAATCAATTCGGACCATCCGATTTGAATTTTGTTTTATTAAAAAAATTTTTTATACAATACGGACAGTTCGATTTGCTTTTTCCAAATTTCAAAATTTCCCCTCTGCAAATCGGACTATCCGATTTGTCCATGATATTTTCTTTTAAACATAACTCGTATGGTCCGACTTGTCTATAGCACAAGTCAGGAAAGGCTACCCCACAAATTGGTCTAGCACCACTATGCCCCATAAAACAGCACATCACATACATGCCTCCAATAACAAAAAAAATGAGCCAATTTTTTGAGTTCAAACAAATATTATTGACATATTAATAGCATGAATCAAAATTTTCTAAACTAAAAAAAAATATTAATAAATTAGTTATGTTTATATATAATAAAAATTACAAATTTAATAATAATTAATTCTTATTTTATTACTTTACAAATCTCTTAACTTTTTAAAAAAAAATTAGTTTATGATATTGGTGGTTTAGAACATTGTATAAACTTTTAAAATATGAACAAAGAAAGGAAAACTAAAAAATGAATTTAATTTTGATATACTGTTAGTGTAAAATTATTTTACACGTGCATTTAATTACATAACGATCACATTAATAAAATTAACTACCTTTTATATTGATTACCTGAATAATCATCCAAAAGAACAATTATAATTGTAGAATATTTTAAACTGATAGTACATCAAGATTAAACTCATAAAAAATTTAAGTATAAAATACTCTCATTCTTGAGCAACATTTTTTAATTGCCAAACTAAGTATAATGTAAAAATTTACACTTTCACCCGTATTTGTAGACTCATTTGGTAGAATAAGTCGATCTAGTATACGATACAAAATGAGTATATAACGATAACTAATTTTAACTAGATGCTACCAGAAAGGTATCATTGTAATTGTGATGAAAATGAGTTTGTGATCCATGCAACCTTGCAAAAACCCCTACTAGTGGTGCAGTGTTATAGGTACATGCCTCAGTTTGCATGTAATTGGATCTCTCATCTTTGAAATTGTCTTTGATATCTGGGCCCCCAACAAGGGCCCCAACAAGAATGTTAGGGTTAGGATCATGCCTTCCATACCAATTATCATACCCTTGAGTGCACCCTATAAAACCCTTGTTCCCTCTATATGATTCAATGGATGCACCCCTATGGTGCACCCTCACTGGAAAACTTGTACCGTACCCTACCAAGTAGCTCATACCCGTTGGATTCGAACCCAAGATGTAATCAACTTGTGATTTTGCAAATGTTAAGAGATTGTTGGGACCCACTACTCCTTTTGGACACGTCAGCTTTTGATCTACGGCTAGAAGATGATCAGAGTAAACTGTTAGAAGAAATGTGGCCGTCGATACGTATTGCATGTTGTTCCATTGGCGGATGTATAGTAGACCGCCCGGGGTGCGGTCTACGTTAGTGTTGTTGTCTTGGTTGAGGCCAAGACATGCACAAAGGTAGTGCTCTACCTTTGATCGATACTCTTCGAGTATCAATTCATGTTTCTTATGCTTTTCTTCCATTAAGAGCTGCCAAATTTGTTAAAAAAAAATGTTAGTATGATAAAGGAAAAAAAATAAATACTAAGAGTACGTTTAGTTTATTTTAAAATTTTATTAAAAAATACAATTATTTAAGGATGGAAATTCGGGTGCAGTCGACTTCACGTGAAGTTGGTAGTTGAGAGTTGTTAGATGAAAAATTAGTCAAATCAGTCAAATCATCTAACAGCTTTCAACTATCAACTTCACGTGAAGTCGACTTCACCTGAGTTTCTATCTTATTTAAGATAGCAAGTGGCTTGTTTTATTAAGGTTTAATTATTCTGTTGGTCCCTATAGTTTCGTGAAATTTTCAATTAGGTTCCTATACTTTTTTTCTTTTCAATTGAGGCCCTACACTAATTTTTTTTTCAATTAAGTCTTTCTTAGTAGTAATTGGCTTAATTTTATAGGGACCCAACTAAAAAAAAAGAATTGGTATAGAAACCTAAATAAAAGGAAAAAAAGTGTAGGGACCCAATTAAAAAAAATTGGTGCAAAGACTCAATTAAAAGGAAAAAAAGTATAGGGACCTAATTGAAAATTTCGCAAAACTATAGAAACCAATACAGTAATTAAACCTTTATTAAACTCAAAATTTTAAGAGATGTTTGTTAGTTAGCAGTTACCATGGAAGCAATGGCTTGAAGACCAGCATACTTTACATCCCAGCTGAATTCAGTGATGAACCAAGTGGTCCCACCAAAGTGTTTGGCATTGTCCAAGAAATACATGAAATATTGTTCCTTTTGTGTGGCGCTATATAGCCAAATTGCTGCCCAAAGCAACTCATCCATGTACCCACTAACTGAAGCATAATACCCTTTTGCCACTCCAACACTCTCATCATATTTCCCCTTGTACTTCTCACCAAACTCAAACAACTGCAAAACACAATCCATTCAATATAAGTACAAAAATATTTCTTTCACTAACTTTTTGTACTTACTCTTTGATTTTCATTTTGGATAAGTTTACATTTTATTTTATGAATTTCATTTTAATTATTTGCACACAATCAATCCTATATTTCTAATAGAATAAAGTGACAAATAAATTTATGAGAATTTACACTTTGGACAAAAATTAGAGTGAAAGCTCTTAATTTAAAGGTTTAATTATTCTGTTGGTCCTTATAATTTCGCAAAATTTTTAATTAGGTCCCTATACTTTTTTTATTTTTATTTGAGTCCTTGCACAATTTTTTTTAATTGGGTCTCTACACTTTTTTTTCTTTTATTTAGGTCCCTATACCAAATCTTTTTTTTAGTTGGGTCCCTATAAAATTAAGCCAATTACTACTAAGAGTGACTTAATTGAAAAAAAAATTAGTACAGGGACTCAATTAAAAAAAAAAAAAGTATAGGGACCTAATTGAAAATTTCATGAAACTATAGAGACAAACAGAGTAATTAAACCTAATTTAAACTACTACTCTGTACAGTTCTCATGAAGTTTATTTGTCACTCTACTCTTTCTAATAAAACAAAGTCATCTAAATGTATAAATTTAGTTGGATGATGGTGTAAAATTATAATATTATATACGTAGTGTATTAAAATTAAACTTAAACTGTTATTTTATTTGGACTTTGTTAAGTAGACAATAATTTTTGTGAACAATGTGAACAATGACTCTAAAATTAGCCTAATAAAGTAAAAATACACTACACCCTCAAATTACTCACATAAATCTTAATATTAGGATAATCATCCGTATACCTAGTGAATTGAACATAAAATATATCCATTATTTATATTGTTTAGTATTTTCATTATCCACCTATACTTTTCCTATTTTATATACATTGATGTATCTTAATGAATATATTTATCATTATTCATCATAATAATGTGTGTGTGACATGTTAAAACCAACTAACCATGATTAGATTTTTAAAATAACTTTTCTATTAGCTAATCCTACTATGGGATTTGAATAGTAGTACTATGTAATAATTGTAACTTGGTATAGCTAACTAACATACCTGTTTTGCATGATGCAAAAGTAGTTGAGAATAGTGTGGGTTTGTTCTCCTAAACACAATGGAAGCCGCCGCCAATGCCGCCGCCGTTTCGCCAGCAACATCCGAGCCGGGGTTGTTTGCATCAACCTTATAAGCTCGCCGTGATGTTGTCATGTCCTCCGGCCGCTGCCAACAATAGTGATCGGTGTCTCCATCACCCACCTGAAAAATTGAAACTTTATATAATTCACAGCAGCAATTAAATATAGCTTCACACCTTAGCTACATGAAACTCAAAATTAACGGCGGTTATTATCATATTAATATTAATGAAGGAAAAAAAAATAGAAAAAGGAAAGCAATTTAATGACACGCGCCAGTCAAGGCGAGTAGGAATACACTGCAGACAAGCTCATGATGAAGCCGTTGATTCTTCCGATATTTGAATCTATTTCCCACTGTGAACTTGGAAGAATTATCCCACTCTCAACGGCGGCGCGTGTGATGACCAATTTTTATTACAATAGATAAAATTAGAGTGCGCTATTATTTTCTGTTTTTATTTGCAGTAATTTTTTATTTTTTGAATTTTATAAAAAAAATAAAAACGATAAAAATGATAAGGAGACCGATTTAACAAAGACACTAAAAATGTATATTTTTAAAGATGTTTATGTGTGTCATATTATTATTAGACATCTTTATTAAACTGATTAATAATTTATTTTTTAATAAATCAGACCAAAATCGGACTATAATAAACTTAATTGTCTGTATTATAATTATTAGACCCAGTTTAATTCGATATATAAACTAAAAGCACCCTTAATTTCAATGGAATCATGTGAATTGAGATTGATGAAGATTCATATTACCTCAACCCAGAGGACATTTGGGTGAGTATGAGCCTTGATGAAATAATCAGTCCCCCACTTGATGGCTTCAAGCGCGTGAACATACTCGCCGGCACCGGCGAGCTGTTCGCCGTATTCCATGGCACCCCATGAGAGCATTGTCACGGTGAAAGCCATGGGTAACCCAAATTTAACATTGTCCCCAGCATCATAGTATCCTCCAACTAAGTCCACCTACAAAATCAAAAACATAAGAACATGTCGGAGAATGAGAATTGAATGTGATGTTTAATATGCATACCCCTTGTTCAAGACCATCGGTGAGACCAGAATGGTGGCGCCAAGTGACCCTTTGATTGTAAGGTAAGCGACCTGAACGCTGTGACTCGAAGTAGAGAAGGCTCTTTGACAAGGCTTCGCCATAGTTGAATGCCTCACAAGGGAAGAAGAATGTTGTCTTCATTAATATTATTAGGAACGAAGCAATGCATTCTTTTCTTAGACAGCATGTTTTTTTCTTCATGTTTTTTTCTTCTTCTTTTCTCTGTCTCTAACTCTCTATGTATCTCCCTGTTTTGTGTTACTACTCTTTTATATGGGATATATACGGTGTGTTTGGTATGGGCGATTGTAAACGGTAAAGTCTTAAGTAAATTTTATGTATTTATTGGGGAGAGAATTTGAAGAAGGTTGAGGGGTCATGGGGATGTTGTGATTTGTGGGAGAAGAAATTTTTTCTTAACATTATTGCCATTGCATATATAAAAAAAAAATTATTTTGATGCACTGTGATATAATTTATAAAATAATTTTATACTTGCATCCAATTATATAGTGTCGCATTAGCAAAAATAATCACTCTTTATTTTGACTACATGGTTAAAAATGGATATGATTAGACAATTTGATAAAATATTTTATAAAGTTAATACATTAAAGCTAAACTAAAAAACATAGTGTATTAATCTAACCCTTTATACATTTCGAGAGAGTTGAGAGATTATTTTGCAATATCTGAATATTTAGGGGACCGAATATAATTTTTTCTAAAATATAATATGAGAAAATTTGTATATTATTGAGTGCTCGCTTGTAGACTCTGAACCTTCACGAGTCAAGTTTTTTTAACAGGATACCATGTTGAGTTTTTAATATTCGTCCATAATGGTCTTCAAAAAGTACTGTATTAATGCTATCAGAGAACCAACATGCTTGTAAGCTACATGTTTTAGATAAGAAAGCCCTTATATAGTTCAAAGCGGGAAAAAAAACTAGCCCAATGTGCAAATAATCTATACTAATTATCAATATCCTCTGTTTAAAATGAAAGAATTACTCATCTTTCTAAGTAATTTTTATTTTTCATACACAATCCAAAGCAAAGCATACCATTTCAAAACTACATAAATTAATCCATTTTCATAAGAGCCCCCATCCACGTTGTTTTCTTCTCTCAGCCTTACGCTCACACTCACAATCAAAGATACAGATTCCTCCCCAGTTAAAGAAACCTCCTCTTTCAACTTTTGATCGAACACACGGAGTGTGAAATGGAAGGTAGTTGTGATCCATGCCATGTCATGGGGATCAGAGAAAGTGATGCTGCTAAGGTCATGGCAGCAGAACTTGGCTTTCCTCCGTCTTTATTCCCCAACACCAGTCGCCTGCGGCGCAAGGCATTTCTAGGTCCAAGCTGTATATCGGCAGGTGGCGGCACAGGGCATTTCTAGGTCTAAGCTGAAGGCCATTAAGTCATTCACATATCCATCTGGGTTCCCTTTGAGATCACTTTCTTGAGGATATGGGAAGCAAGCAAACCAGCCACAATATCATAAAATAATACATGGTATCATAGATTATTTAAGATAGTGAATTTAAAACACTCGTATATTGGTTATAAGCTTTCTTAATAAGTAAAGGGCAATACTCACTCTTCTGAACAAAAGCAAACGATTAGCATATCAAGTCAGCCAGAAACTGCAGTATAATAAGTAGCTGATATAGAAGATGCTTCTCAGGCATCACTACTAGTTAATTAACCTAATTCTACTCCCGATGATGTCGAAAACACGACTGCCATGCACGCTGCATCATTCAGACAGCTGCACCTCCTGTCTGATGAAGCATGGCATCTATTTCGTCCCCATCCTCCATTTCGAGCTGCAGTAGAAACATTCATGTAGAGCCATAAGTGATTGATCCAATTAAACACATATCAGAACCTAAGCTGAATTCATATAACATATAATAGCAAATACATACCTCGTCTGGAGTCTGATCAGCTCGGAGGCGACGGCCATCGAACAGGAAAGCAATGGAGTTGAAATCCACTGACTGTCTGTCACAGTATGCGTTCATCAGCTTTTTCAGTTGAGTGCTTCTCTTGATCCTGAAGAACACTTCATTCCCATCCTACAACATCCAAGAACATCTCAATGTTATTCAAGTTGTTTCATATCTCTAATTCTATTATGTCATCACATAGTGAAAACATTTCGACAAGCCAAGATAGATAACAAAGAATAAGATATCAGAATCTGGATATAGATAAAACTTATGAGCCATGATTATACAATTTGGCAATCGAGCACCTAGATTCTGAAGACCACAACAAAAGCATACGAAAAGAAGTACACAAGATCCAAACTGTGATATTCACAATTTGCACCAGACAAAGAGGTTTAAATGAATCTTTTTCAAAGTTAAAACAATGTTATTAACAACCCTAGCCCTTGATGCAGCTTAGCAAAGTTTCCATTTGAGAATTCTTATCTTAACTATCTGTAACTTTCCATTATCTACCTTAACATGTTTGGATTTTCTGTTTGCAACTCCAAAAATAGGGTTTGGGCAAAAGCAATAGAGAAAAGCTTTGGCCACAACCACGATCCAGAGCTTTTCTACACAGAAATTCAAACATGCAGTTACTTAGAAAAGTTAACCACCCATAGAAACAACTATTTAGTTGAAGTTGCATAAAAAGCACACAAATTCAAACATCTTCTATTTAAAAATAAAAAACTTAAATTTAAAACCTGATCAGTTCATAAACATTGTCTACGAATTTTTAAATTTTAAATTCATCAGCTTCTACTTTCACTCTACTTTCACTTGCATGTTAAAAAATCTCAAATTTACAACAATAAAACAAAACATCAGCACAAATTTGATCACGTATCAGCTCATCAGCCGCCATAAACTTCACAACAAAACAAATCCAGAAAATTTAAACAAATTTAAAATTAAACCATGAGCACAAAACCCTAAAACAATGTTTCAACAAAAAAAAAATTCCGAAACTAAACTTTGAAATAATGCAAAAGAAAAAGCAACAGCAACAACAACAAATGGATCTGGAATCGAAGAGGAGAATGAAAATTACGAACCTGACCCTTGACCTTGAGGTTGATGTGAGCTCCACCTTGCTCCGTTGGCTTCTTGTCTTCCTCGTTCGTCACGCCCGACATCTTCTTCTCAATTTCTCGAACCGAAAACAGAAACTCACTCTTTTGAATTTTTCTCCGCCGTGAACTACCACTCAAAACCACCGTGTGCGACTGTGAATGGAAACAGAGAATAAGAGCCAAAAACTATTGTAAAGTGGAAGTAAATATAAATAGTGTTATAATAAAGTGGCGTCAGAGTCACAAGAGAGAAGAAAATGGACGGTTCTGATTTCGATTGGTCCACTTGGATCTGACGGACCAAAATATCTCTCTATCTTTCTCTATTTCCTGGTCATACTTGAACTCTTTTTTTTTTTTTGTTAATGGATTTTGTATTTGTAATACGTCACCTTTTTTAGTGTTATGGCTTAATTGGGCCAGCTCAACCACTTTCTCGTTCTTGCTTTGAAAGGTCTTTGTTATATTGGGCCTATAAGCCCAATAACTGTTTGGCCAACCTTAGATTGTTCCAATCCATAACTAGCTTGACCAAAAATAATGTAGGCAAACATCTAATTCTATATAATAGAAACAATTCTTATACAATGTATATATCAAAATCAGTTATCATAAATTTGTTTATAAATATATGACTGGTTTTAATATATATCTGATATAGTTATTTTAAATTTTTAATAATAGAACCAGAATATCAAAGTTCAATCAAAGCAAAAAATAAACAAATAAACTAACG
>NC_029791.2:2250066-2252018 GCF_000816755.2 Arachis ipaensis | reverse complement strand
AATGTTTAATACTTTAATTTATTTTAATTTTTTCTCTAATATTTTAAAAACATTCCAATTCTAACCCAATCGTTAATTCTTAGTTAGTTAATGATTAGTCCATTTTTTTCCCTTCCAGTTTTGCCTCTCTCCAATCCTAACCCAAAAACACAAAAAATAACAAACATATTTTTACACATTTTTGTGGCATAGCAATTAATTAAGCACATATAGGCTCTATAAGGTTAACTCTGTTATCCTTACTTCTCAGGTAACGTTACTTTAGTAGGGTTTAATTTATTCTAAAGCATATAACTACCACATATGATGTTCTTGTTTTAGTATATTTATAAGATTGTGTATTCTCCTTCTAATTTGACATATATAGGTGAACAATATGTTGTGATTTCATTCTTTAAGAAACAACCTTGTGGTGTTAGTTTCATTCTTGTTATGTTTCCACATTTATGTTGAGCTTGTAGTTTGGCATTATTGCAGATATAACGAACTACAAGCCTATAAGCTTAGTTGGAAGAAGAGAGAAAATGAAATATAACACGTCAACTTGCTATAATCACTTCCATCCAATTTGGGCACTAGAGATATATCATATATCCAAAATAAGATATACTCCTTTGTCAAAATCTTTGGAAAAACAGGGATGCATCAAGTTTTTTTTTCTACGGTTTTTCGAGTCTAACAGGCTAAAGACCAATTCGTCGCAGATCTATCTAAACTCTATTTAAGGGTGTGTCAGTAGTTAATGAATTGCTGCATGCACAACGTGGAATTCGAACCCCAAAACACTAGCTAGTTTAAACAGATGAGTGAACTAATCATTCGATCAACTTCAGAAATGCATCAACTATATTATGTTATTTTTGTTTAAAAAATCAGTAATTAAATAAGTTATTCTTATCAAATATATTAAAATACTAAATATATATTAAATATACATAAATATATATGATAAATAATTTAATGACTGATTTTTTTTATATAATTTTGAGAGGTATATATAGCTAGATAGACCTACCCAATTGGCACTCTATGACCCAAATTAATACTAAAAATAAAGAAACAAACTTGAGCCACATTTTCCACTTCAACTACAACTACAAAGATTTAAAGTAAAATGTTTGCATTGTGATGTACGAGAACCTACATGTGATGATAGATTTGTAATTTGCAAGAACCTTTTATTCACTTGAAGATGCTTTGAACTTTACAACTTTCTATGGTGAGGTTGATATTTGTTCGGAAATAGCCTTGAAAAAGAAAAAAGTCAATACTCTAATAACGTTATATCGAAGTTAATTCTATCAAAACAAAAGTTGAAATATTTAGGTGACAAATAACGTTAGGAGTAGATGATTTTCTATCAAAATCCTACCAGTATTCAGTATTCACCGTTTAACAAAAACACGGTAGCGTGTTCCTATCATCCTATGATACCAAACGCACTATTATTATTATTATCATCAAACTTAATTGTGCTTTGGTTCCCCAATATCAATGACTTCACGGGTCTAATTAAAATTTGGAAAATATAGTTGTTAAAATAGTTTCACAAATAGTGTAGTAAGTTTTTAGGTGAAAACTCAGGTGCAGTCGACTTCACGTGAAGTTGATAGTTGAGAGTCGTTAGGTGAAAATTTAGTCAAATAAGTCAAATAAGTCAAATTATCTAACGTCTCTCAGTTATAAACTTCACATGAAGTTGACTGCACCCGAGTTTCCACCAAATTTTTATATCTAAATATTCAAAAATATTATTTGTGCATTAAAATCAACAACTAAAATCGATTATCATGTATTTATATATAAATATATGTATTATTTAATTTATTTTTAATATATATTTTTATATTTTATAACATATATTTTATATTAGTAGCTAATTTTAATAGTTAATTTTAGTATATACTTAATATTTTGTTACATATTATTAAATAAATTAAAAGTGTTTAAAA
>NC_029791.2:2233932-2249491 GCF_000816755.2 Arachis ipaensis | reverse complement strand
TTCTAAAAAATCAAATTCCTACTATAATAATAGTTGTCCAACACTACTCAATAAGCGCAGCTTTAACAATAACAAATCTATTGAAATGGTAGTACGTGTTTGGTGATAAAAACTTTGCCGACCAATGCATTGAGATTTTCATTATTTGTGGCGTTGAAATTGAAATCAGATGAAGTCCAAACAAATAAAACCAAAGAAAATGATTCCCAACCAACCCACTTCTTTACTTAATTCAAACCCATTGGTTACATTGTGTTGTTTTCTTTCACAATACACTTAGATTAAATATCTTGAAATTTGACAGGCTTCAAAAGACAAGTAGTAAAAGTAGTACATTTTTATATAAACAATTAATTACTATCTTCATCCTCAAGTATTTTTAATTAGCCAAAGGACCCCCCTTCTATTTAATAAATAAATAAACTAGTATAAGTACTCTTTCTCATGCACATGCATGATTGCATTGTTAGTGGTAATAATGTTGGTTGGTTGTATTTCAAGTAAGATTTTAATTTCATCACTTTGTGTGGCATACAAGAATGTCATGCACTTTGTCATGATGTGAGGCCTACTTAGTTTTACTTTTTGTGGAGCATGCAGGAAGTGTAACATTTAATTTTTATTATGTCCACCACAGGAAAAATAATTTTGTGTGTGTAACCAAGATCAACATATTTTTTAAAATAATCACATGAAATAAAGTTTGTGAAAGTTATAAATTATTAAACAGATTTATATATCTTAAGTAAAATTAATAAGATCCATTTTTATTAATGTGTTCTTAAAAATAATAGTATCTGGACTAAAAGTCTCCGGTACGGGTAGTGAGATAGATCGAAGACTTGCAAGTTGGGGCGGTTATCGGATCGTCCTCTTAGAGCAGTGGGAGATGATACCTGTAAAGACATTCCGACGTTCAAGTCAGAATGGATCTGAGAGGTACAAGGTGATAAAATGAATGAGTGACGTACTTGAGAGGGCCTTTGACTCTCCTTTATATAGTTTGGTGTAATTATCTTATCTTATTTGGTTAACATAGGGAGGTGGTTAAAAATTGTAGGACCGGTTTTGGGCCATCAGAAGGAAGCCTACCCCGGACATCCGGGTCGGGAGGCCGTACCGAGTGGGACCCGGGAGCTGAATCCGTAACAATATCTAATTAAACACTACATAAACTTGTAATACTCGCACAAGCTTCTTTCGCTACAATGATAATGTTCTTCTGTGGTTATGTGTTGTTCATCATATAACTCATTCGGTCGTAATTAGACCTGCTATATTTTTTGTGAATAAGGTATATTTTGGCAATCAATAATATAGAATGTAATGTCTGCAAAATTAATTTAAGTAAATATTTTACACTACAATAAAACAACATTTTTGATATGGTTATTTTTACTGTTTAGCGACATTTTTTTACGGCAATTAAAAAAGTGTTGCTGATTATTTGAACGTCATCAGTAAATTTAGTGACGATTTTAGACGGCTGCTGACAAGCTCGTCCTTAAATTATTTACAATAATATTTGAACTATAAAACCGTCGCTAATCTGTAATAATAATATCATTAAATAAAGTCAATTTTATTCGAATTGATCTTCAATTGAAACTGAATAATTATAGTGACTAAATCAGATAATATTTAACCCTAATTTAATCTGCTTGGCTGATGTGAACCTTTACACGATATATTGATATTAAAAGAAAAAGAACAAAAAGAAATAATTTAGAAACACAAATAGGACCAACTTGGGTTTTCAGTCTTATATCATCATGTGTAATAAGACATACGTCTCTTATAGTGGAAAAATTAAATCTCCCCATCATTGAATAATTTTCAACTTGAGCGATAAATAATAAATAAAATAGTTCTTCTCTAATGTGCAAAGTTTAATATATAAACAATTTCGAAGTAAACCATTATATATCGTGATTTCTTTATTGCTTTGCTTCTAGATGATGAATTACCCATTATCTAAATAAAGATTAGCCTAATTTTTTGGATAGGATCAAATAATTTGGTGTAAGGAAGGGGAATTACCACCATGATCACGAGAGAAAAAGTGATTTTCACCATGCTTTGTTTCACCACGTTTGGAAAAACCTAACTAATGTAAATAGTTTCATTTTATCTAACTTAGATATATTAGTCTAAAGTAGTGATCATTTTCTTCTTATATAGACAATATGCATAACTTTTACCTTGCCCTAATTCAATTAATAAACTTTCTTTTTTTAACTAACAATAATTAGAAACCAATGAGTTATAGCTCAAATGGCATAATCTCTCCATACTTAATTAAGAGGTTGCGGGTTCGAATCTCCTATCTTTGGTTAAAAAAAAAATAATAATTCTAAATCTTTGACCAATTCATTATCACTTAATTTTTCATTTGAACCGAATAAATCTAATAATTGTTTTTTAATTAATTCGATTAACCCATCTGATTTGGTCTATGCTAGTTTATGATTAAGACTATATGCAAGGCAAGGCTTGTATGATTATTGGTTACACGAAAATTAAACTGCAGCATCTCTTTTAGCCCCACCTATATCCATCTTGCATATGCATCCCTCACTCCCACGTCTTCATCATGGTTTAACTAATCAGCCAATTGATAAAACTATAAGCTACTAATATAAGTCTTATGCGGCTACCTTTGGTTTCAGATTATTAAGGTTCATTTCATATTTGACTTATGGACCATCCAATAATAATTCATAAAAGCTAAGGAAACGTACTTAAATTCTTTTCCTCGTTTATTAATTTATAATTATTTCTGGATAATAATGCAAGAACATTTGTAGGAGAGATCCTATATCATTGAATTTCCCTTTCTTAAGACTTATAGATAGCTAGTAGCTTTCATATCCGTTTAAATTTTTTTATATCGTATATTTTATATTCTAAGTGTTGCAGAAAAGCTTTGATATATATATTCCGATTTTCAGTAAATAAATATCAAATAAATAAGTATTTATTGTATGTGATATATTCTTATCAAAATAAGAAGACAATAAAAAAAATTCCAAGAGATCAAATAAAATAATATAAATCAAGAAAAGTAAATCAAGATGTGGATTTTTCCAGTGATAGCGAACCGTCACATCACTATTATTGCANNATTATAGTAAAAATCCTACTATAATTTTGTGGTAGAGAGTAAATATACGTAAATCACATCATATTAATAAAAATATATTTTACTGTATCATTTATCTTACTTTATCTTTTATCTTTGTACTACATTTTCGATACTCGATAGAAAAAAGAGATCAAAATAATATATTGATTTATCAGTTTTATTGCATAAAGTATAAAAAGTGATTAACTGACTATTACTTGTATTTCTTTAATTCAATCCCTTCCTCAAATCACTCAACAACCTTCAAATAGCATGTGCAAAATGCCATTTCTATGTAAATCGTGGCAACCCACCACGGTTTCTAAACGTACATAAACCGTGAAGACCCATAGCGGATTAGGGTTTAAAAAAATTGAGTGTAAACCGTGGTAGGTCACCACGGTTTAGTAAGGAAAATTTGCATGCATAAACCGTGGAGGGTCACCACGGTTTATGAAGGAATCCTTTTGCACGTAAAACCCTGTGGGTCACCACGGTTTACGTTGACAGGAAGTCTATATATATGTTGGTGAATCAAGCTCCATAAGAGATCATTTTCACAATGGCTAGTGAGGAAGAGAGTTTTCTTGCCTTAGTGCATTGCTCTGGGAAAATAAAAAAAAAGCAAAAGCAAAGGTGTGAAGTTTACCGACAGAGAACCACTAAGTGTTTTTATCAGGTCGTCGATGACTTTGTCAGATCTGAAGAACAGCATCTTGGAGAAGGTTGGCGTGTTGGGTAGCAAGTGGGTGAAGAAACTATTCTACAAGATTCCCATGGCGGTTGTATCGACCGGTGTTCAGTATGAAACCTTTGCGGTTAAGGCTGATGAAGATATTAGGGTTCTGTTCTACTGTGTACGGAGTTTTCCGGAGATCAGAATCCATGAGTTGTTCACGAAGTTGGAGGTTGGTGTCGATAGTTCTGGGGCATCCGCGCCAGTTCCCTGCCCAGCTGCCGCGGGTGGTGCATCTAGTTCGATGCCTGCGGTCAAACCGTATGTTCCGCCGGTTCAATCACCTTCGTTTGCGGCTGATTTAGACCGAACAGAGGTTGTTGGTTCTATACCTTTGGAGAATGCAGCAATCATTGAGCCTCCGCACGTTGTGGGCACCGGTGGTGGCCTCGTACCTTATATCGAAGACTTTGGTGGACCTGATCAAGTAGAGAATGCAATGCGTGACGAAGAGTCTGACCAGGAGCCTGTTGATATCGATGGTGATAGCGACGATGACAGACGAGGCGATCCACATGCGCAGCATAGGCCAGCAAGTTCTGGTTCTCATCACTACCCTCCACACTTCTCGACACTAAACTTGGAAGCTCTTGGTCAACAGGAAGACAGTGGTAATAGAGTGGGGGGATCTTCTGCAGAATTTCAGATTGGGCAATCATTCCAGAGTAAAGATGAAGCTGTGCTGAGTGTAAAAGACTATAGCATCTGGCGAGGTGTTGAGTACAGAGTCGTCGAATCGGATAATTTGAAGTATCATGGAAAATGCAAGGAATTCGGCAAGGGTTGTACTTGGTTGATTCGTGTAGCGCTTCGTGCACGAAAGGGGACTTGGGAGGTTAGGAGGTACAACGGGCCACACACATGCCTCGCAACTTCTATTTCAAGTGATCACCATCAGCTGGATTACCACGTTATCTGTGCGAGGATTCTTCCTATGGTTAGGGCAGATGCTGCGGTTACGGTAAAGGTACTTCAACAAGCGACAGAAGCTGATTACGGTTTCAGGCCTAGTTATAGGAAGGTTTGGATGGCTAAGCAGAAGGCAGTGGCAGAAATATATGGAGATTGGGAAGAGTCTTATGCGGAGTTGCCACGTTGGATTCTTGGGATCCAGGCGACAATGCCTGGAACAATCACGGTCCTGAAATGATGTCAAAACAAACCATAACACATGATGTATTTAATATTTATTAACGGATAATACTAAACCCTACCTGGAAGCAAGAGGAAACCCGAACCGGTCAAAACCAGTGGGCCTCAGAGTGGGAAACCTCCAGAAAATCCAAGACTGTAGTAGCTGTAGCGGTCCAGCCAAGTTAACGACGTTCCTGTTTGTTCCACGACAAAGACACCTATACAACCAGGCCAGTGCAGCGGAGCCCCAGCTATATCTGCCCAACTCGTCCAACGAGGCCAAATAAGGCAACCAGCGAAGGTGAACCCTGTTTGCGTTCTTGTCCGCAAACAGCTGAGACGACAACAACATCAGGATATAAGCGCGTGCGTATACACGCACGGTCTCATCAGTAGCATCTGCAGGGAGAACCCGGAACCTCTCGTGGAACCATGTGTAGTACACTGTCATCTGCTTGATTTTACTCTGTGGAGGTAACTCCCCGAACAACTCTCGAAACCACACCCATGCCGGTCTACCGTGTTCCATCAGATTCTCAAACTCATTCAAGCACCCACTAACGGGCACACCATCAATCGACAAACCCAGCTGATACGCAACATCCTGTAAAGTAATGGTGCACTCACCAAACGGCATATGGAACGTGTGGGTCTCCGGACGCCACTGCTCAATAAATGCGTTAAGGAGAGACTCATCAACCCAGAACCACTGACTGTTTAGCCTAGCCAGATGATACAAGCCGGCAGTCTCCAGATACGGTATAATCCGGTCATGTAAGGGCATATTCTGCTACCTCCTAACGGCGCTAATAACCCTACTAGGCTGCAAAACGTGGGTAACAAAATCCCTTAACATAAAACAATTACAAACAACACCAAACATAATTTTCGTAAAAATTATTAGACTCGTCACATTAAATTCATTGATTCTCTTAGTGTGTAATACACCGTCAAGCTACGAATACTATGCACTCATTATAACAATATAAATACAGAAAAAAAATATTATTCAATAAAATATTTACATTTATAACAAAATATTTTAGAAAAATACTATTAACCAGACTTACAAGATAAATAAGCATAATAAAATATTTTTACTAACAATATCCCTAATAATATCAATTGCTACATTAGTATGAATTTTAATAACAATAATAACGACAGAAACAGTAACTAACCTCTTCGTCGATATATCCTGCCACGTGAGCGACGCCATTTAGTCGGTACAAGCGATCCTCACCCTCCATTGGCTCCACCACCCACTTCTCCTTCAAACCTCCAAAGTTTTGCCAAATCCTCTCAACACAACAACTTCCTTTTTTTTTTGTTCCTTACCAAATGATCCGTCCTAACCTTCCACGGATTACTTATATAGCCACACACACGTAAACCGTGGTGACCCACAGGATTTTACGTGCAAAAGGATTCCTTCATAAACCGTGGTGACCCTCCACGGTTTATGCATGCAAATTTTCCTTAGTAAACCGTGGTGACCTACCACGGTTTACACTCAATTTTTTTAAACCCTAATCCGCTATGGGTCTCCACGGTTTATGTACGTTTAGAAATCGTAGTGGGTTGCCACGGTTTACATAGAAATGGCATTTTGCACATGCAGGTAACAAGAAACAGTTTTGCACATTCAGGTAAATATTTTCTCCAATTTATTTATTTAAGTAACTTGCCCAAAAAAAAATTATTTTCTTTTTTTGTAAGATGCTAAAATAACACTCTCCTCTTCTCTATTTATAAAATGTATATTTTCATCTTTTATAATTTTTAAAAAACCTCTTTTTTAATCAATTTAAAATTTTTTGTGTTAACTAACATTAACTTTAATAAAATTTAATGACAAAAAAAAATTTGTTAAAGAGTATTTTTGTAAAAAATAATTTATTTTTTCTTAAAAAATGGATAAAATTAACATTAATTAATACAAAAAACTTAAAATGGATTAAAGAGGAGGTTTTTTATAAGTTATAAGGGAGGAGAATGTACATTTTACAAATAGAAATGAGAGAAGTGTCATTTTAACATTTCTCAAAAAAGAGAGTAGAAATTTTTCAAAAAAAATTGAGTGAAAAGAAAAAGAAATACGTGATAAACATTAAGCTAATTTAACTTTATTTATTTCAAAGAGTTCTTAAGACATTTGATCGATGAAGAACAAAAAATTGGTTAATTAAGTAAGTGGTTGCACTTTAGGCTACCTAATAATGCTAGAATTTAGGATTTATATATTAAAGAATGAAATGGGCAGCAAGCTTGATTTTTCTTAAGGGCTATTTGCTTTTTCAGATATGGAACACATGTATGTTTTGATCTGATCAAGTAATGTGTGTATATATGTATGAAGTAACACAGCAAACTTTTAATAATAAATGATAAATGTTTCTTAGTTACGTACATGGCTTTCTATTTTCTCTAACACAAGAGAAATTGAATTTAAAAACTTAGAGAAATAACAAATTAAAGGGACATACAAACATATACTAATTAATTAAGCATGTTATTTATTGGCAAGCTAATATGTACTTTGGTTTCTAACTTGTTCAACAAATTAAACAGTTGATGAACTAATTCGATTATAGGCAAACACATTCATGAACGAATGTCTAAATCCTAAGGCTGCCTACAGAAACACATAATCGTGTTTGACATAAGAAATATGGACAGAGACAATGGTTTAGAAATACTGTATTTTATATTCATCTTAACAGAAAGAATATAGAAATACTAACAAGAGATACAACTTATTTTTTATTTTTTTTTATTATTTTTATTAATTTTTTATGATTATATTTTTTATTATTATATTTTTAATCTCAAACTTAAAAAAAAATGAGAATAAGTTGAATTTTTATAATTTATTTTAGTTTTTTACCAAATAAAATACAAAAACACAAAAATTTGTGTCTCTATCTTTCAGTGTCTTATGTTATTCTATTCCTAATATTTTATCTTATCTTATTCTCGGAAACAAATCCAGCCTAAAGTAACTGTCATTTGACAAAAAAACAACAACATATATGGTGGTGCCGACTATATATATTGGTTTTCAAGAAAATAATCATTTTTCATTTTATTTTATTTTATTAACAAAGAAAGTCTAGCGTTCAGATTTGGTGATGAGTACAATTATTGTTGAAACCACAGCCCCAATTGGGTCTACAATATCATCATTGTTTCTTTGTCAAGCCAACCAACATACCAGTATTTCTTTATTACTATTCATATTCATATTTTTAATTTGTCATATAAAATAATCGTATTGAAAAATATCATGATAAAATAAATACAAAATAAACTTAAATACTATATGAATGTATAAGATCTTAACATATATTTTAGCGCTCTCAACTGGTGTGATCTAGTGTCTGCGTCTCCACGAAGTTCCTCCATGAAGAGCGACGTATGAGCCACGATGAGACTAGTGCCCCGTAAAAGACGCTCCACGTGTCCCTCATTGCGTAAAGTGAAATGTCTTTTTTCTCCTCCCCTCTCTCTCTCTATAAATTCACACACGCTTCTCTCACATTACGAAATAATAACTTCCGCTACTCTCACACTCTTCTTTTTTGTTAGTTACAAATTACAATGGCTCATTCTCTTGCATTGTTTTTTTCATTATTAATCTTCATTCTTTCAATCACTTCGGAAGCTGCACCTTCCATCGGAATCAACTATGGCAGGGTGGCTAATGATCTACCACCGCCTTCCAAGGTCGTGCAGCTTCTCAAGTCACAGGGAATAACACATGTCAAGCTCTACGACACCGACGCCACCGTCCTCTCCGCACTTTCCAACACCGGAATCAAGGTTGTTGTAGCCATGCCTAACGAGCTTCTCTCCTCCGCCGCCGGAGACCAGTCCTTCGCCGATAACTGGGTGAAGGCCAACATCTCAGCCTACCACCCCGCCACACAAATCGAAGCCATTGCCGTCGGAAACGAAGTCTTCGTGGACCCTAACAACACCACCAACTACCTCGTTCCCGCCATGAACAACGTCTACAACTCCCTCAAGAAACTCAACCTCCATAACGACATCAAAATCTCGTCCCCGATCGCACTCTCCGCTCTCTCCTCCTCATACCCTACCTCCTCCGGTTCGTTCAAATCAGACCTGGTCGAACCGGTCATCAAACCAATGCTCGAGTTTCTCAGAAAAACCGGATCCTACTTAATGGTGAACGCGTACCCTTTCTTCGCGTACGCTGCTAACAGCGATAAAATCAATCTCAGTTACGCGCTCTTCGAGAACAATCCAGGGGTGGTTGATTCCGGTAACGGTTTCAAGTATAACAGTTTGTTCGACGCGCAAGTCGATGCGGTGAATGCTGCCACGTCAGCACTCCAATACGGCGACATAAAGATTGTCGTTTCGGAAACGGGTTGGCCTTCCAAAGGGGATTCCAATGAGATTGGAGCGAGTGAGGCCAATGCGGCGTCGTATAACGGAAATCTCGTTAAGCGTGTTTTAAATGGGAGTGGGACCCCCTTAAGGCCCAATGACCCACTTAACGTTTTTCTATTCGCGCTTTTTAACGAGAACCAGAAGCCCGGGCCCACTTCCGAAAGGAATTACGGGCTTTTTTATCCAACCGAGCAGAAGGTTTATGATATTCCTCTTACCGTGGCGGAGGTGGCGGCGGCGCCATCGTCTGAGGTCGGGAAGAGCCAGGTGCCGACGAAGGGAGGCACGTGGTGTGTGGCGAACGGTGGTGCTGGGGCGGAGAAGCTTCAGGCGGCGCTTGATTATGCTTGTGGAGAGGGTGGTGCTGATTGCGCTCCGATTCAGAAGGGTGCCACGTGTTACGATCCTAACACGTTGGAGGCGCACGCTTCGTATGCTTTTAACAGTTACTATCAGAAGATGTCACGTGCCTCTGGCACGTGCAATTTTGGCGGTGCTGGTTATGTTGTTACCCAACCTCCTAGTAAGTGCTAAATTACCATGATCTTTGTTACGGCATGCATGTACTTGCTTCTTCATTTTTCACGTGTTCTAGTTAGAAAATAACTGAATTTGTTCATAGTGCATGGTTTATTGAAAATGTGTTTGTTTTGAATGTGTTGCAGGATTTGGGAAGTGTGAATTCCCCACTGGATACTGAAGACGAAGAATGGAGTTGGATTATTAGGTTAAGATTATTAGATTTAGATTTGTGTGGAGTATTATTATTATTTATTATTATTAGGCATTTTTTTTTGTAGGTCACTTGTTCTTTTCCACGGTAGCGTGGATTTTGGTGGCTTAGAAACTTGCGTTACTACTTTGATTGCTTTGTTATTTTTTCTTTGTATTTATGAATAAATATTCATGAGTAGTTCGGAGGATTATCTGTTTCGTTGACTCCATTATCATTTGTTTGTAATTATCTCCTATCTATATTTATTATTTAATTAATGGGATATCATAGAATACATTTCATTCAGTTTTTGTTCCTTCTACTTGTCCTACTCTTTTTTTATTAGAAGACGTTTACATTTTGTTGCAACTTGAAGTATAAGGCCTAATAGCCACACGTTAATATGAACATTAATACATAATCATGAATCATGTTTGATATTCGGAATTGAAAGACCCACTTGGTGGTTGATGCAATTTGAACATCCTCCATGTCTTTTTCGTTGTCCATTTCCTAGAAAATAAGAACGATCCAATCAAGGCAAAAATTGGAAAACCCTTTACCCCTATGATATCTTGGGGTGATTGAATAACAGGAATGCATTTGATATCACGCTTCTTCTTTCTTTCTCAGTATATAAACGATGCAAATCAGTTAGAATTTATTCACTCCTAAGTTTAGTCACGAAGATGTGCAGGGTTAGAATAGTTGATATGATAGGTTTTCATCTCATATATTTAAAATTTGATTAATTAAAAGATTGAAAGGTTATGTATGTAAACAGGAAATTATAAAGCTGAAAATCTATGAACCTCTATGCATTGTGGTTAATCCCATCGCCTGAATGTTGGCTACTTCCTACTTCTCAAACTTATCACAGTTTGTTTGGATTTGTGTGACACCGAGGGATGGATTTTGCCATTTTGGTATTAAAAAATGTTATGGTGAAACAGAAAATTAATAATTAAATTAGTTAATATGTATTTATATATTAATACATATGTATTTTATGGCTCATCCTTAAACGCTCCTTGCTGCTGCACACTTGTGTGAATTCGTAAATCTGAACTTTTCATTTATTATATTTTATTTGAATGGTCTAGATTTAAAAAGGTAACCTGTTAATCAGGTTAATCAATTTTTGATAAGTTTTAGATTTTTTTTGTAAGTCTCAGGTATTGGGCTGAAGTTCAAAATAAAAAAAATAGTATATAAATATTAAAAACAACATGTCTGTAAAAAAAATTATTGGACTTTAGAATTAAAATAAATAATATGTTGAGGATAATTTGAAATAAAAGATAATGGACTTGTTGTAACTGTTATGTATTTTGTGCTTTGATTGCGTTGTCATCTGAGAATCATGGCGCCTTCATGGAGACCGGTTCTTCTACAGAATCAGTTTTACGTTTGGAGTTAGCCAACCAGCAGCGGCGACAGACAGCGTCTTCCTTTTCTATGGCAGCAATTTTTCGGGCTTTGAAGGTCCATTTATGGTAGATGTGGAATGTGGTGGGTTCAAGAGCGTCAAAATATGTGGCTAGACAGAACAATAGTGGAAGCACCTGCTAGCAAACAAAACAGTGAAAATGCTTGAAGACATCACATCAACAATAACAGAATAACGGAGGAAGTCGATCAATTTTTTTTAGTACTTTTCTGGTGTAAAGATAGTCCTGTGTTTAAACGAGCGAATTAGTTTTTTTTTGTTAGTGCCGGTTTGTTTGTTCAGCCCATGACAAAAAAAATAACAATAATAAATAAATTTAATTTATCTAATTACTTTTAATAGCAGGTTAACTTTTAAAGAGTACTGCACTCCCTACTTTGCCTAGAGTGCACTAGCTTTCGCCGTATTTTATACCAATATTAATTTTGATGTATATCCAATATGATTGATTAGATTGAAAACAAATTAAATAACACATATATTTATATACAAATACAACTGATTTGAACCCCCGACACTTGTTTAAGTGGACGAGTGAGCTGACTACTCGACCAACCAAGTTGGTTTCTGGTTATCATTTTTATTTACCTAATATGTGGTTTTTCTCTTTTTGGAATTGGGGCCTTTAAACCCCTTTTACTCAATAAACCTGCTTTCTTTTTTCTTTTGGGTATTGCTAAGCTGTTTTCCTTTATCAGTAGAAACCCAACTACGTGGACCTAACGATCATAGAAATATGGATTAGATGAATATTGTATAATGGACTTAATGGGCCTCAGCCCGACTTGCAAATATTCTTATAATTTAAGATCTTATACCAAGTCCCAAAAAAAAAAAATCTTATACCGTGTAAATTCCAATATTCTCCCGTCCAACAAAAAAAAATCTAATATTCTACTGCAAGTTGGGCTGGAAGTGAGCCGAGTTGAGTCGAGTTAGACCAAGCTCAAGTTCGGCTCACAAAAATTAAGCTTGGCTCATGGCTCGGCTCACCGAAAGCTCACGAGCTGGCTCAAATTATAGAAACATAAATACGTAATTTATAATTCTATATCAATAAATTATAACTTATATATTTTAAAAAATATTTAAAAAGATCAATTTTATATATTTCTATCTATCAATAAATTATAAATTTTTTATTTATGTCCTACATCAAAATTATATGTAAAAAATAAATATAAAATTTTAAATACTTAAAATCATTAATATATATATAATTATATATTACTATTCCATATGTATATATATAATATTAAAAATATAGATTAAATGCATATAGAATATGTGTATATATATAATCGAGTCAGCTCACGAGCTAATGAGCTGAGTTTATCCAAGCTCAAGCTCGGCTCATTTAATTTATGAGCTCAATTCCAAACTCAAACTTGACTCACTAGCTCACGAGCTCAGCTTATCGAACTATTAACGAATCGAGTTCAAGCTAGCTCATGAGCTGACTTAACTCACTTCCAACCCTAACTGCAAGTTTCACAGCATTAAACAATATTTTGCTTCTTATTACTGTGATATGACATAATTACATTTCAGTTACCCTTTTAAGTAGAGTTCTCTTCAAAAATTAATCAAAGAGCTATGAAATCATAGCATACAAGTAATGAATTTAATTTGTATACATTATGAGCGCAATTTTTTTTTTACAATTAACCGTGTACTATTATATAAATAACTAATTTTTAAATCTACTATGTAAAATAATAATAATGAAGTTTATAGAGAAGTAATAGATTGAGTGCTTATTTTTTAGGTCCCTAGCTGGTTTACTATAGAAGTTGTTGGAATTTATAAACTTAGTTCAAGAAAGTTAATGAATGGAAACATATTATATAAAATTTTAAATGCAGTCTGCAAGGTTTCTATGTACAGCTGGAACAAGACAAATCCACTTGCTCTGATAGATAGAGTGGTTGGTTTGCCATATTTACTGATTCCAATTCAATCATATCCATTTCCTTTTCTATTTATTTCTCCAAAATATATATATTCTCTTTTCTTAAATTTCTAAACAAAAAAAAAAAAAGGAAAATGAAAAGAAGTTATTGGACAATTTGAAGAATGGTAAGCCATGACATGCTTAATTATGTGTACCAGTCAATTGGCAAAACAACTTGAACATATTATGATAATTGCAACTTTAATCATTTTGACCATTTTAATTTTACATATCAAATTTATAGATTTGAATATATATACTAACTATATAAATTTTTTCTGTTTCCACGGTATCCTCTAATTCGGCCGGCGAAGGACTAATTTGTTGCGGTATTGAACTCTATTTAAGAATTTGTCGATAACCAATAGATTACTGCATGCATAGCTAGGTTCAAGATTCGAACCTTCCGACCAGTGGCGGAGCTTGAAATAAAATTTTTAGGGGGACAGATAGAAGATAATTGTCAAGATGCTTTTGATAGGATCGGACCCCATTTACGATAAGCTCGTCTAACCTCATTTCTTTGATTTAGATGATATTGCCAAATTTTAAGCCGTTTTCCAGTGTCTTGTTCTAAAGAATTAAGGTCAAACTCATCAGATGCAACTCTTTGAACTTTTGAAGGTTGTATCTCACTTTTTTTCGTGATTCATTAAAGTAGAAAAACTATCTACAGGTGTTGATATTGTAAAAATTATATGTTCTCCTTCTTGAATATTAGCCTTCCCCTTTAAAATGCATCAATTCTTTGATTTTTCATAATTATTTTATATAAAAATTTGAATATATATCCTGTAAAATATGTAAAATAAATTAGAAAGATAAATATTAAAATTTATAATATTTATTAAATTTTTTTTATCAATTTATACAAATACAATAATATTAATACTTATTGAATATTCTATTATTTTTTATCATATAAAAAATTAAATTACTACCTTTCATGGTTTTGAATTCCCCTTCATAAATTAAGTTTGTAAACGAAACTACTTTATGTATTTAATTCCAAGCATTTATTAGTACCGACAAGTATACATAAAATGACAGAACTAACAGAAAAAGGTAAAGAGCAAGGATGCTAAAAATATACTGTATATAAATAGTTTTGATATTTAAATTTCTATGAACCGTTAGTAATAAACTAATACTTTAAACTACTAGTCTTCATGCACATACATTCCTTTAATTAATTACTATTACATTAATAGAAGTACTGGAGTTGCTTATATACTATTTGTATTGTGGAATTATCCAAAACTAATAGCATGTGAATTTATATGTGAACTCTATACTTTTCTTGATGAAAGTTTTAATTTGTTTATCAAAAGAGATGAAGTTGTTCCAAGTCCTTCGATATTTAAGTTAGCAATAATTTTAAATAGGTTTAATTAGATTAAAATTTAAAAAATACTTAAATTATAGGAGATATTTATAAATGTAGAATGATAATTTAATCATCATTCTAATATTTGTCACTTAGATCTATTGGGTTTTTTTTTTTCAATATTTTGTAGAATTAGACTGATTTATTTAAATATAATTTGAGGAATGCTTGGAATCAGTAGATTTTGTGATTTGTAGTTATCAATTAGTTATTATTAGTATTTTTATTAGTGTAAAATTACATCTAATAGTGTGAAATTACTCATTTTTTTATTGATTAAGTACTAACCAAATTTAATAAAAATCTTGTAATTTGTAGTCATCAATTAGTTATTATTAGTGTTTTTATTAGTATAAAATTACATCTAATAGTGTGAAATTATTCAAAATTTTTTGCTGATTAAATGCTGACCAAATTTTAATAAAAATCATAATTCCCTAAATTTTCTCATATAACTTTATTTTTTAGGTCATGGTATAAATACTATCATAAAAGATAAATTTATTTTCTCTTAAGAAAAAAAATTTATTTATCTAATATTCTAAAAGAAAAACTAATTTGTCAACTTATTTTTGTTGAAAACTAATTTATTAGTAACAAAAATAGTTAGAAACCAGCTTACAATTTCACTCATTTTAAC
>NC_029791.2:2233172-2233925 GCF_000816755.2 Arachis ipaensis | reverse complement strand
GATAGTTAATATATAATTGTTTAATTTAACGAAAATAACATGTGTTGAACAATTTGGGGGGTAAAGGAGAGAAGAAAGGAATTAGGCAAGTTGATATGAAAAAGAAAAATCAAAGTTAGAAGATGGGGGTGGTGAAAATGAGTGGTGGCGAAGTAGCATATTAGAATTAGTGGTGGATTTGATGGAATAATTATAATTAATAATAATAAACAATAAATATAAAAATAAAAGGCGTAACCGACCAAGATGAAGAAGAAATAGGGCGGGAGATGCATGATTTTCCCGCGCAATTGAGAGAAAGAAAAAGAAAGCGTTCCAAATTCATTTGTTTTCCGAGTAGCCAGCCACCACCAACTGCCGTGCGCGTTTCGAAACGGGCCCCACCACCCTCCACTTGCATTGGCTTCTCTTATTGTGCACCACCGCCACCCTACGTTTACATGCACCTTTATGTTCTCCTCTCTATAAAATAATTGCTTTTATTTTTATTGTCCGAATATATATTAAAATTAATTAGTATTTGAAAAAATACTTAGTTTGGTCTTGATGTTATACTCCATCTTCAATTTAGTTCTTGAAATTTCAATTGCTTCATTTTAATTTCTGAATTTTTTAAATTTTAATCACATTAGTCCCTACAGTAGTTTTCGTCACAGAATCAATTGAAAAATTTGGAAACTAAATTGAGACAATTAAAATTTTAAGGACTAAATTGAGACTCGAGTGTAACTTCAAGGACCAAATGGACCAAAT
>NC_029791.2:2231776-2233151 GCF_000816755.2 Arachis ipaensis | reverse complement strand
TTATTTTGTTAAATGTTAACATAGCATATTATTATGTTAGACACCTATTCTAATAAAAATGTCCAAAATATTATAAAAATATTTGTTTAGCTATATTTTAAAAACAAGGGAATTTTGGTTTGATTTCTTGAATTTCATTTATAACCATGGAATTTCATTTATAACCGTTGGACATTTTTTTAACGTTTTAAACAATTTAAAAGGATTTTCACCACATATAAAATTATTTGAACATATATAAAATTTTCACCATAAAAAACTATAATTTATTCCCTAACCTATCATATTTGCTCGGAACTCTCATAATTGTTATCCATTAATTAATAATCACATGGCATATGAATTACTTATAACTTAATGAATCTATACAGCGGTATGGAATATAGATAATCCCTGGATCTGCTAGCTCATTAAATATTGTAGTAATTAACTAAGGATAAGGTTAGTTAGAGTTTCTTCATACCTTAGGAGTTAGGACAGTTAATCAAGAGAAAAAGAATTTAAATTTTTTAAATTTTAAATTTTTATTTTAAAAAATATAATTATAGTGGGCCCCACATTCCCACCATCCCAAATCAATTCCATTGCAATTGCTTGCACCACCCATTACCAAACAAGTGAACCAACCCACCTCTCCCCCCTTCATCCTCATCCTCATCCTTCTCATCCTCATCTTCCAAGTTCCATCTCTTCCTTTTAATTCTTTTTTCTTTTTTCTTTTCATGTTAAAACTCAAGATCTAATCAATCATACTTTATTAGCTACAATTCAAAAAAAGTAAAAGGTGAAAACTTAAATTAATATGCCTGTTAAATTAAATATAATATTTTTTAGTTAAATTAGTTATATAATACTTGTGAATATTTAAAGTTTAAATTTTTATAATCAATTTAGGTTAATTTTAGTAGTTAATTTACTAGCCTGTCTAAGTAAGTATCAAAGATTCAATATCACTTTATGCATGCAGATCAAATTAAATATTTATTTAGAAAAAAACTTAAAATAGCTCCTGACAATTATCTCGAAAGACAACAAGGTCCTTGACAAAAAAAACTCAACCTGACTACTGACAATTACCTCGAAAGGACAACGAGGCCCCTGCGCAAAAAAAAAGTCAATGTTATTTTTTTTTGCACATAGGCTAATCAGTCCAAAAAAAATATATCAGGAACCGGATTGAATATTTTTTTTCTTGGGACCTTGTTGTCATTTCGAGATAATTATCAGAGATCAGGTAAGATATTCACTCATTTATTTATAATAAACTCTTAAATAAATCTTAAATCTGTAATTAATTAAATATTTATTTATAGAGACTAATCAAATTAAAAATACCATAAAAAATAACAAAAAAAAACTTATATTTTTACAATAA
>NC_029791.2:2230218-2231216 GCF_000816755.2 Arachis ipaensis | reverse complement strand
TTATGGTCAAGATATAAGAGAATTTTTTTTAACATATTAAAATTAAAAAAAATAACTTTTATATGCTTTTTTATATTTTGTAATGAATACCTTAATATGAAAGAAAATGTATTTTTTTTTTCTCTTTTACACCAATAGAGTTATTGGTGTCCAACATACATCAACTTAAGAGGGGTTTATTTTTGGGTGTGATCACATTATTGATATGTTAATAAGATAAAATAAAATGTTGGAAGATGCATAAAATAATGGAAGAAGGACAGGTGTGTGGGGAAGTAATGATAAAGAAGGGAGAGTACAGCCACAGGTGTGGGTAAGAAGTGCCTCCATGACCTACGAGACTGGGACCCACCTTCCTTTGATGCTTCCCTTCTTTGTCCACCCATTACCCCACACCCAAACGTGACACCTTATGAAACTCGTTCGGTTCAAATTTCAAAACCATATACAACTGGTTCGGTTCAACCGAAACCAAATCGACCGGTTTATATTACGGTGGTTTAGCAGCATGGTGTAACTCACTAATCCCTCTTATGGGGTGAAGATCTTCCATGTATTAATTTCATTATTTATTTATATTTTTCCTTAAAATATTTATATGCGCATCTACTAATTCTTAAATTTTTATATAACTTTTAGTGGATTATTTTTAACGAGTGTCCAAGAACGGCTAATTGTTTTAGTTATGGAAGTTTAAAATGTGTTATGTTCAATTATGAAAAAATGGTATTTTTTATGGATATAGAGATAATTTTTTTTTTAGAATTAAAATTCACAAATCAAAAACTCAGTTTTGTTTAACGAAATTTAGGGTCAAATTTGAAATAATAGAAAAATCTGAGTCTCAGATTTGTGTGGACTGAAAATTTTTTTAAAGAATAAGTAAATTAGTGGGTCAGTTTTATGAAAAAAATTATAAACTACAAATCTAACAATTAGATTTATATTTTTTTTTAAAAAATTAAAACCACAAATCTGAAAATCATATTTGTTATATC
>NC_029791.2:2226388-2230170 GCF_000816755.2 Arachis ipaensis | reverse complement strand
CCCTCACCATATATATCAAAGTCAAATTTCGGACAAACACATATAGGAAAGAATAATAACTTAGATCGGATGGTTTACTAGTTAGTTTATTAGTTTATTTAAATAAATATTAAAATTTAAATTATATTTTATACATATAATAATTTATTAATCGACGACAAATTTTTAAATACGGCTCAGATGTACGATAAATTAATCTTTAACTTCTGAAATTGGAAAATACAATGAAAAGAAAGGGCATGCATGGCCTTCAATTCTAGGGTGTGGCCTTGGGAAGAAGGAAAAAGAAGAGGGGTGGGTGTGTTGGGTTGGTCAGCTGCGGTAGGGTCCACTTTAGGGTTAGGGATAGCAATGAGCAATTCATGATGGTCAACCACCTTTGCCCTACATGGTAGAGGGTTATGACCTTTGTCAAAGAGATCAAAGAAATCATGCTCATTGGGTTTGGGTCCCATTATTCGTTCATTGGGTTATCATAATATTGTATTTTAGGTTAAGTTTCATGGTGGTGGTAACATTTTTTAACAGCTTTAAATTCAACTTGTACAATGTGTTTAGTTGGCATAAATTACTTTTTAAATAGTTTTCTAGTTGTCATCATTCACCAAAATAGGAGGTACAAGGATATTGGCTACTATGCTTTTTATAGCATGTAAAAAGTTAAGAAAATTAATTACATATTGCAAAAGAAAACTATTATTTTCCCTCCAACTTAAGAAATATAGAAAACAAAAAAAAATATATATTTTTTTGTAATTTGCAAATTGCTTTTCATGATTTGCAAAAATTTAAACCAAGTTCTTAAAATCAATCATCTTAGGTGTATACTAAAATTAATCACCAAAATTAGTTACTAATATAAAATAAATATTAAAAATGAGTTAAATAATAAAAAAATTTATATACAAGTACATAATAATCGATTTTAGAATACAAACAATATTTCAAAAAAAAAAATTAATCTGTATTATTCATTTTGAGAGAAATTACCAAAATTTTAAGCCATATACAAAATTTGCAACTTTTAGCTGAAAGTATTTTTTTTTTTTAAGGATAAAATATATTTTTTGTCTTTAAAATTTGTTAAAAATTTTAAAAACACCCTTAAATTTATTTAGTTTTAATTTTGTCCTAACATTTTTTAATTTGTATCAAATATTCTTGACGGCTAATATTTCAAAAAATTTAGAACTAATCTAACAACAGTTTTTACAATAACAACTTTTAATATAAACTAACCAGGTATATTTGTCATACATTATTACTGAAATGGTGTTAAATTTTTTGAAAATTTAGCTGTTAGAGATATATTTAATGCAAATTAAAAACTTTTAAAATAAAATTAAAATAAAATAAAAGGCTATTTTTTTTATATATGAATTAAGTTTGTGTGTTATATGTGAAAGAAGGGTGTGTTGTATTCTAATGTGACATTTTTTTAAAAATTACAATTAGTAAAAGAGTAATTCTCCACATACAAGTGATTTTTCATACAAGTCATACAAGTCATTTATAACACACGTCGTTTCACGTTTTTTTTTTGTGCCTCTTTTTCTTCTTCTTCTTTCTCCGTGCTTTCTCTTCTTCTTCTTCTTCTTCCGTGTCTCTTCTTCTTCTCTTCCTCCCTTTTTTTTATTGTAATTTCTTCTCCTCTTTTCGTTTTCTCTTTCTCCTTCATCAAAATCACCAGAAAAAATGAAGAAACATTATTCAATGTACGTTTCTTGCCTTTTATTTCTCCTTCTTCTTCTTCTTGCTGCACGTTCTTCTTCCTCTTCCTGTTATTCTTCTTCATTTACGTGCTTTTCTCTTTGTTTTCTTTCTTCGTTATTCTCGATTTTCATTGTTTTTTTACATCAAGCTCTGAAATCGTTTTTGAAGAAAAAGAAGCAGCAGAAGATGAGGAGGAAAAAGAGAAAGAGTTTTGAATTATGTATAAGGTGTACTTCAACGAATTTTGGATGTATTTTTGTAATTCTTTGGGTGTATTTCTGTAATCTTTTGGGTGTATTGATTTCAAGAAGAAATATACTGTCTCTCCCTATATTGGGTGTATTTCTTAAATCCTTTGGGCAGTGGCGGAACTTGAAACAAAATTTTGGGGGGGGCTAGATAGAAAATAATTGTCAAAATATTTTTGATATGGACCCTGTTTAAGATAAGCTCGTCTAATCTCATCTCTCTGGTTTGGGTGATATTGCCAAATTTAAAACCGTTTTTCAAGATCTCGTTCCAAAAAGTTAAGGTTAAAGTCATCAGATATAATTTTTTGAACTTTTGAAGGTTATATCTCACTTTCTTCGTGATTCATTAAAGTAGAAAAACTATCTACAGGTGTTGATATTGTAAAAGTTATATGTTCTCCTTCTTAAATATTAGCCTTCCTCTTAAAAAATGTATCAATTTTTTGATTTTTCATTATTATTTTATATAAAAATTTGAACATATATCCTCTAAAATATGTAAAGAAGAAGTTAGAAAGACAAATATTAAAATTTATAATATTTATTGAAATTTTTTTTATCAATTTATATAAATACAATAATATTAATACTTATTGAATATTCTATTATTTTTTATCATATAAAAAATTAAATTAAATAAATAGTAAAATATAAAATAATATTAAATTAAATAAATAAAAAATATCTAATTTTTTATATTTAAACTTAAAGATAGAGAGAGTGTTGTTTATTGAATTTATTAGATACTTTAAGTCATAGTGAAGTATTTAAGTCAATTGAATTATTTTTTATCTTTTGAAAAAGTACTACTAAGTTTTTTATAAAAAGTTTGGGGGGCCATGGCCCCCCTTGTCTGAACTAAGCTCCACCACTGCCTTTGGGTGTATTTCTGTAATCCTTTGGGTGTATTTCTGTAATCGTTTGGTTTATTTCTGTAACTGTTTGGGTGTATTTATGTAATCCTTTGGATGTATTTTTGTAATCGTTCGGGTGTATTTTTGTAATCGTTCGGTGTATTTCTGAAGTTCCATCATCTTCAAAACAATTTCAAAACTTGATTTCAGAAACCATAAAAATCGAAAAAAATAGAAGGAAATCGAAGGCAAAGAGAGAACGCTTTTCCATACAAATCATACAAGTCATTTATATTCACGCTTCTTCTTCTTCTGCTTCTTCTTCTTCTGCTTCTTCTTCTTCTTCTGTAACGCGCGTGTTAGGCCCAACTTGTAAGACTTGTAAACAAAAATGACTTGTATGTGTAGCACTCCTCAAATTTAAATTTTTAGAGTTAGAAATTGGAATTTGGATCCTCTAAATTTTAAATTTGTACTTTAAAGGATAAAGTGTGATCTTCTAACTTTAAATGGTTTCTTTATCATATTTATTTTTAGTTTTACCTATAAAATAAATAGTAAAATATTACGATTTACTCTTTAAAGTGAAATTCAGACTTTAAAGAATTCAAATATTAGAAATTGATAACTCCATTATGGATCTTCTATGCACGGTCTCTTTTTCATCTATTTCGGTAGAATTTAATGATGAACTTCTTTTATTTTTATTCTGGAGAAAGAGTTATTGGGAGTGTGTATGTGAAGAGAGAAAAGAGTTAGTATTATTTTTAATTTTTTTTAACAAAATTAAAAATATATATTTTATCCTTTTGTCAACATTTTTATCATGTTTTTCTCCTCAACTAATAAATATATCTTTAATTTTTGTATTTTTTTAGTTTATGGCCTTGTCAAAGAAACTAACATTTTTTTTGTCCCTCTCAATTTGAAAGTCAAAACAATTTTTGTTAACATATTCTCTCTA
>NC_029791.2:2225418-2226264 GCF_000816755.2 Arachis ipaensis | reverse complement strand
ATTACATTTTAAAATGTTATATAAAATATTTTTAATAATTTTTAATTTATATATTTAACCACAAAATAATTATCTATTTATAATTTTAATTTCAGATTTTCCTTTCATATCCTTCACTTCACATGTTTATACTTTAGCCTAAATACTTAAAGCTGTGGTCTAGAAAAAAAACTTATCCACTATCTACGGACATATTTAAGATAAAAAAACATTAGTAAAAAATTACTTAACAACATTGAAAAAGACATAAATAAATCTGTTCGACTTATTCAAAACACAAATATTATAATTTAGGGTAAAGTATATTTTTTGTCCCTGAAGTTTGGCAAAAGTTTCAAAAATATCCTTAAATTTTATTTTGTTTCAATTTTGTCCCAAAAGTTTTCAATTTGCATCAAATATATCCCCGACGGCTAAATTTTCAAAAATTTAAGACCAATCTAACAATAATGTATGAAAATGATGCTTGATTTGCTTGTGTTGAGGGTTGTTCTTGTGAAATTATTGTTGAATTAATCTTAAATTTTTTGAAAAATTAGCCGCCAAGAGTATATTTGATGCAAATCAAAAACTTTTGGGACAAAATTGAAACAAAATAAAACTTAGGGGTATTTTTAAAACTTTTATCAAACTTCGGGGACAAAAAATATACTTTACCCTATAATTTATATCCATCTCAATTTAGAGAGTAAGTTATTACTTTTTATCTTAAATGAGTATAAAAAAATTATGTCATTTGAGCTATAACTCATTGGCACTATTACTTCAGATATTATTCACAAATTAATAATTTTTTTTAATATAAAATAACTTTCAAAATAATAAAAAAAAAAGTTACTAACTACT
>NC_029791.2:2224268-2225131 GCF_000816755.2 Arachis ipaensis | reverse complement strand
AATTTATTAAAAAATATTTAAATTTTTGCTAATTTAGATATTAAAATCTCTTACAAATATTCTTACTATCATTTGCTCAAGTCTATTTCGCTTTAATAAGGTTTAATAAAACTTGATTATTAGTTTAAGCATTACTCCTACTTCCTAGTCCTCTGCTTAAAAACACAACATTATTGAGGGTACTCGAATGCTTACTTTAATCATAGAAAAGTGTCTACATAAAAAATTGTAAAAATTAAAAGAATATTTTATATATCGCTTGAAATAATTGGTCACCCTTCTTTTATGGCAAAAATTGTTGCATATATAAATCTATATATTATTATAAGGTTCCTCTCTCTTATTATTGGTTATTTTGACTTCAACGTATACACACAATTCGAGCCCAAAAGTGATAAACTATGTTCCTTTCTTTTGAAGGAAATCCTCCAAGCCAATCTTAAAGTTAGGCTCGAACATTTTTTTTTGTTATTTGTTTTTTGTTTTTAAATGAAATTTGTAAATGCATAAATGGCCAAATTATATTCATTTGAATATTTCACACTGCTTTCGTTGATTAAAAAAGAAGCAGCTAATTTTGCTAATAATATATATAAAATTAGTAATCTAAGTGCTAAATAAGTTTTGCAGATAGAAAGCAACAAGTTTAATTACTTCAGTTTGAAGTCAATGATAGCTGTAATTAAGATTAAACAAGATTTCCTTTACTATTAATTCTCTTAATCAAAATTTGAGAATATAATCCTTTGAGTCTGAGAAAAGTAAATCTTCCTAATAGATTTTTTTAAATAAATAAATTAAATTTTATATAAGGATGTTTTGGTGGCTAGAGTAATTATATAGGTATTGTTAAAATTAAAGTC
>NC_029791.2:2223564-2224249 GCF_000816755.2 Arachis ipaensis | reverse complement strand
TCTAACATGTATCTTCTATTTATAATATAAATTATTAAACTACTTTTTTATTTTAACTCATAACAACAATAAAAAAAAGTCTCGTAACCCACAAATTCAACTCAACAAAATACATAAATTCAGTTATAATTTTAGTTTTTATTATCTTATCTTATCTTATTGTTATATTCTTATCTTATCTTATCTTTACTGTTATCTTTCGTAGGCAATGCTCTATATATATTTAGTTTTACATTCATAATTTAATTTAATTAACAATCAATATGTTTTTTTTCATTTTTTCATTTTTTCTTACTATTTTTTCATAATTTTATCATAAATTACTTATCTTATTTATCGAATAAATCGAATATAATTTGTAACCATAACTATATAAGAAGTTGATTGAAAAATGTAAATAATTTGAAAACTTACAACTACAGACACTATCCTTAGGGAATACAAAATGAAAAAAATAGAAATAAAAATAAAAATAAACGTTTCATTTCAAGTTTTGAAACAAAGAAAAACCAAAACACCCGACAATTATCTCAAAAGACAACGAGGTCATCGATAAAAAAAAAATATTCAATCCGACTGTGAGTTTTATTTTTATGAGACTGATTAGTTCCTATGCCAAAAAAAGTGAATGTTGTTTTTTTTGCACAGGAGCTAATCCGTCAAAAAAAAAAATTAGAAACCGAGA
>NC_029791.2:2221889-2222787 GCF_000816755.2 Arachis ipaensis | reverse complement strand
GTCCTTTCGAGATAATTATGAGAGATCGGGTATTCACTATTTGAAATATAAAGGGAAGTTTTTTTTGTTGTCCACGGTATTGTTTAACCTGACAGGTTAATGACTAATCTGTCGTGAATTTGAGCTATATTTAAGGATATGTTGCTAACCAATAAATTATTACATATATAAGACGATATTCGAATCTCTAACACCTACTTAAGCGAACGAGTAAACTGATTATTCGACCAATTTAAATTAGTTAAGTATAAAATAAAGCTGAAAACAGGCTTTAGTCATTTGGTGCAACCGTTTTCACAAGTTACAAGTTACTTTTTGTAATGTAATAATGATGAGTATGGGAATAAAACAATGTACAGTGTACCAATGTTCCCTCTTTTTGAAGCACTTGGTAAAACTCTCTCACTTCATAGATGGCCCTTTAGTAGGTCTAGTATTGGCTAAGATTCAAGCCTTGAAGGTCTTGAAGGAAGCCATGAATTTTTTTTGAAGAGAAATTGTGGAACATCACCATAAATATGCATTAAATGACACATGTTCTCCTGAAGAGGCTGATTTTTTTTAATATGAAAAAATATTAGTGTTTTTTTTAGAAATTAGATTATTTNCAACACGTGGAGCATCCTGGTCAGCACGTGGAGGGCGTGTTGGACACGTGGCAGCATATTAGCCAGCACGTGAAGAGCGTGTTGAATGATTTTCATAATACTGTAATACACTTCAAATATCAATATTCAACCAAAACACCATTTCTATTTTTATATTAAAAATAATTTCTGTCCTAAAGATGTCAAAAATATATTTTGTTAAAAATATTTGTTTTTAAAAACATAATATATAAAAAAATAATTATTCAAATGAAAATAAAAAATAATATTTTTATAGATAAAAATAATAT
>NC_029791.2:2221152-2221652 GCF_000816755.2 Arachis ipaensis | reverse complement strand
TTTTAATATATTTATATAAAAAATATTAGTAATTGAAAATTAATTATTTTTGTTGATATAATATACGATTATAAGAATCTTTTTATATTTTTAGTGTATAAAAATCATATAAAGAGATTAATTATGCATAAATATAGACGAATTTATTTGAATATGTATATGTTTTTGGAATTTAAAATATAAAGTCGATTATTAGTAAATTATAGAGTATAACATCCACTTAATTAATTGAAAATAATTAAAATGTAAAAAGAACAAAAATTAAAAGTATAATTTTTTTTAAAGAATTCAATAGATAATCACTCTTACAAAGGTGCAATAAAATTCAGGGAGGTAGCTGATAACTTAACACACTAAGGTGCTCCATGGATTAATTCCATTTGGATTATATTGAGGACATTCTATCCTTATTAGTTATTGGCTACCAATTTGAATATTTAATAAAGAAGGATTTTATATTCTGTAAAAAAAAAAAATCCAAGAAAATAAAATTTAGGCCA
>NC_029791.2:2220620-2220883 GCF_000816755.2 Arachis ipaensis | reverse complement strand
TAAAATTAAATGAGAATAAAATTAGATATTATCTTTTATTTTTTAGATAATTATCTTTTGGACTTTAGATACTATTTTATTTGAGTTTTAGGGTTTAATGAATGCCATACTCAAATATAAATAGTGCCTTCAGGCTTTAGGTCTCTAATATATCAAAGAATCACAAAGCTTAATTTATTTTAACATATAATAATTCAGTTTTGAGATACTAATTAAGTGATTAATTGAAATTCTTACAGAAATGAATATATATATATATATAT
>NC_029791.2:2220110-2220411 GCF_000816755.2 Arachis ipaensis | reverse complement strand
TAAATTTTTATATATATATATAATATTTTGCTTTATTGGCAAGATATTCAATTAAACCAAAAATTAAATTACATTATTCACACACAAAAAAAAAATAGAAAGAGTAATGCACTTTTCTTTTTGAACGTGATGTTAATCCTTGCTTAATTAATTTGTACAAATAAAGATGTCATACAGTGTTAGAGAAAACGAGAAAGGTTTCTTACCAAAAAATGAAAACAGGTTCACACGGTGGTAACACACTAACACGTACATGTTTAATTTTTTAAAGGTTGGTTCACGAAATCAATAAAAGGGACTC
>NC_029791.2:2218768-2219561 GCF_000816755.2 Arachis ipaensis | reverse complement strand
ATATCAAAATTAAAATTATAAATAAAGTGGAAACTCAGGTGGAGTCGACTTCGCGTGAAGTTGATAGCTAACAACTGTTAAATAAAAATTTAGTCAAATCAGTTAAACTATTTAACGGCTTTCAACTATCAATTTTACGTGAAATTCACTGCACTTGAGTTTCGACCTATAAATAATTATCATATTTACAAGGAAATAGAAGTCAAACTTCTTTTCCCTTTTTTTTGAGGGAGAAAAAAGTTAAATTTATGGATTAATAGAAATGGACGAAGAGTGTTTCCAAAATCAAAATCTATTGCTTCTCACGTAAGAAAATTTTGTTTATTAAGATTTAAGATACAGATACGATCATCTCACCTCTGTTCCAAATTTTTACCTTGTGTGTGCCCACTGCCCACTGCTGAAAGCAGTGAAAAAAAAATTAAATAAAAGAAAAAGAAAAAAAAAGAAAAGAAAAGAAAAGAAGAAAACACAGAGAGATATGATATCATGAAAGAGACCTCACCAAATCAAAAGTACAGCACACCAACCAAACGCGTTGCAAAACGCAAAATTTTTTACCCTCCAAACTATAGAAACCCCACAACCACAAGGGCATTTTCGACATTGCAAACACCAATTACTCGGTTCTTCATAAATGGGGGAATAAAAAGCCAAAAAATAATAAATACACGTGATTTGCAAAATAAATTTGTCAAAATCAGTCGAATGATTATTATTATGAATGAATATTTTTAGTTTTTTACTAAAGAATTTAATTTTAATATAAATATACGTATCATATTAATAAAAA
>NC_029791.2:2217113-2218760 GCF_000816755.2 Arachis ipaensis | reverse complement strand
GTAATACTGTATCAATAAAAATAATTATTTTTATATTAATAATAAAAATAATTATTTAAAAAATAAATATAATTTTACGACTGTTAATACATCAAAATTAAAATTATTACTAAATTGGCCATATAGTTTCTTAATCATGTGTTATTGAGTTTCCATCAAGTTAATTAAATTTTTGGGAATAAAATTTGAAATGATTCCATAGGAATAAATGTAAAATATTTTAGGAGATGGAGAAAAATACAAAAACAAAAGGATAAAAGAAAAGCAGGACAAGAGGTCAGGCTGAGAAGGAAGGGAGAAGCCCCCAATAAAGGTAAAGAAATAAATAAAAAAATAATGAATTGATTCAAAAAATAAAAAAAGAAAGAAAGAAATAAATAAAAAGAAGAAAAAAGATATGACATTACAGATAGACACGGCCAGAGAAAGCCACAGAGAAGAAAGAAGCTAACACACTTTGACATCCATTTTTATTAATAAATTTTTTTGGTGTGCATCAAACCACACCACACCACACCACACCCAACAACAAAGACAAAGATTCAAAGAACAAAGAAGAAGAAGAAGAAGAAGAAGGTGTTGCTTTTCTTTCTTTCTCTCTCTTTCTTTCTCTGAAATCAGTGTGAACGACCCATCAAAATTTCACACACTGAAATGCTTATTTGATTTCAAAGCTTGATTCTTTTCATCGTTTCCCAATCTGGGTTCCGCTCTGTTCCTTAAAACATCACCAAATTACTCTTTTTTATATTGAAAACCAAAGCCATCGCCATGGGAAGAGGCAGAGGAGCTGCGGCTCTGAAACCCACGGCGGCGGTTGCGGCGGCGGAGGTAAACGGATCAGGGCCGATGCCAGTATTGAAGGAAGTTAGATACCGCGGCGTGAGGAAGAGACCGTGGGGAAGATTCGCCGCTGAAATCAGAGACCCGTTGAAGAAAGCGAGGGTTTGGCTCGGAACCTTCGATTCCGCCGAGGACGCCGCACGCGCTTACGACGCCGCCGCAAGAACACTCCGGGGACCAAAAGCCAAGACCAATTTTCCTCTCTCTTCTCCTTTTTGCTACCAGAACAACCCCCATAGCGCCGTCGTGGATCCTTACTACTACGCCGCCGTAAACGGCGGCGCCGGCGGCGGGTTTCAGGAGAGTCCGGTGAACCCTCAGAGGCCGACGTGCAGTGGAATGAGCAGCACAGTGGAATCGTTCAGCGGGCCGCGGACGATGAAGGCGCCGCCGTGTACGGTGGCGCCGGCGACGGTAGGTAGGAGGTACCCTCGGACTCCTCCAGTTGTGCCAGAAGATTGCCATAGTGATTGTGATTCTTCATCGTCGGTGGTTGACGACGGCGATAATATTGTTTCGTCGTCGTTTAGAGCGCCGTTGCCGTTTGATCTCAACGCGCCGCCGTTGGAGGGTGGCGATGATGATGAGCTTCGCTGCACCGCCTTGTGCCTTTGAATGATTCTATATTTGAAGAAATGATGACTTTTAATATTTTTTTCTTCTTATATCTCTATTAAATCTTTTTTTTCTTCTGTTATTATTTTTTTTCTATCTGTTATGATGCGGAAGAAAGCAAAAAAAAAAAAAATTGAAATGAATGATGATCAGATATAAGATTATGGTAATATGATCTTAATTCTGTGA
>NC_029791.2:2212520-2216972 GCF_000816755.2 Arachis ipaensis | reverse complement strand
GGATCCGGTTTTTTTTTTCTTCTTTCACATTAATTTTTTTTCTTTAATTTCTATAAGTGGAATTGCAAAAACCAAAAAAAAAAAAAAATGTTATGATATGTTGTTGGATGATAATTTTATGGATTGGAATTTGTTAAGGTTATGTATCTAAGTCTAAATCTAATGTGGGTTTGCATTGGTAAATTTTTGTGTTATTTCATAATACTAGTTAACAAATGCAAGTGTTAATCTATTAAAGTTAGATTAGTACTAATCCTCTTAATTATTTTTAGGAATTTTAGCTTCTATTTGTTGGTTCCTTCCATCACTTTTGGTGTATGCTGAATTTCCAGCAATGTGAGATTATTCTAAGAACATGTATGGCTTAGAATGATGAGAAGGGTTGGCAATTGGCATAGATTTTCTGAAATCAATTTTGGTTTTTGATTTTTTGTTTAACTTTATGGTCAAGTCTAATTACTTGAAGGGCTTCCAAAGAAACAAAGGTTGATTAGTGTTGTAGGTGGTGAATTTTTTTTTTCTTTTTTCTTTTTGAAACTTTTCTTATCTTGAGAGCAATTGTAAAAAAGATAAAGTACTACTATCATTTTGCCTCCTTAGCACTCAAGGGGCATGGCTTCAAAGGGTGTAGATTTTCAGCATGAATGATTAGATTGAGAGAAATGGATCCCCCTCCCTCTTTTTTTTTTTTTTAATTTTTTTTTCTTCTAAGAAATAATAATTTCTCATGTTGTAAAAAGGTCATAAAACCTTGTAAGAAATAAACATGTCTTTAATGGAATTATAGGGCATCTTCTTGTTGTGAATTTTAATGTCTAAATGGTAGCTAAGTGGGTGTAGTCCACCAAATTAGTTAATTGTAGTGATATTGGTTTGTGTTTTTTTTTCCAATTTTTTTTTTATTTTCATAGTTTTGAAAAAAAAAATTAAAAAGTGAAAACACAGAATAAAATATTACCTTTTCACTATTTTAGAGAAATTTCATAAGGAAACAACTTTCTTCAATAGATATTGTGTTGTATTCAGGAATTGAATTTGAGATTATTTGTTATAAATAAGAAGAGTTTTGACATTCTAACTTACTATTAGAGTTGTTGTAAAGAAAGGAATATACAATTCCTCTCGTTCAATAATAATAGTTAGAGAAAATAATAATTAGAGAAAAGGATAAATATCTCTTTTGACTTTTTTTATCTGCGAATATTTAAATTTTTCAGGATTTGAAAATATACTTACGTCTCTAATTTTTTCAAAACCTAAAAATATCGATCTCTTGTGTTCACTTGGGTCAATCTAAGTTAGACTCAATATTTAGATTTTGAAAAAATAAAAAATTTAAATATATTTTTAAATTTTTAAAGATTTAAATGTCTGTAAACTAAAAAATTCGAAATTAGAGATCAAATTATCCTTTCTTTAATGGTTATATCATTCTAGAGATGGAATCAAATTCCAAAAGAATTGACCTAATGGTAGTGAAATGAGATTAGGGTTGTACATTAAATAGTTATGGCTTGTCTAATTTGAACGTTGATCCTAAAAATTCCAGAGAGAGGAAGGTGCGGTGTTTGTGAGATTGGGATATAAGAAATTAGGGTTTCCATGAATTTTCGTAGCATACCCCACTCACTCATTGTTTTGTGCGTGACTCTTCTAGACTCCACGGGAATGCTTATATTGCTAAGCTATTTCTCTACTTTATGTTTTAATATTTATTTATTAATTTCATGTGATATTGAAAATTTATTAAATAATAATTTAATTAAATTTATTAAATTATTTAATAATTTTTAACTATTAACTTTACATAAAATTAATTGCATGTAAGTGTTTATTATTTATTTAACACAAATATTTTTGAAAATGTTTGCATTGACAAAATTTGTTAAAAAATTAATAAATTTTTTAAAAAAATTTAAAATATAATAAAAGTAATAAAATAAAACTATTTTAATAAGTAATAAACGAATTTTAAAAGATATCCAAAATTTTGTGCGTTTAATCCAAATTTTTTGCTGAGAATATCTGGATAGTTATTTGAAAGTTACATGTAAAAGATAAGTAAATTTTGGTGATTCAACTAAAAAGAATGTAAAAAAATTAATGTTAAAGTTATATTTGTAATTACACCAATATAAAAAAAAGTTAATAAGATAACAATAACTTACAATTACATCAATATTGATAAAAAAAAAAGCCTTGTTCTATCTTGATATTTCCTTTATCCTCTTTAAACTTTGTTATTTTTCTATGAAAAATGTGAAGTAACTATTTTTTTTTTTTACCAAAGATAGAAGACTCGAATCCGCAACCTCTTAATTGAGTATGGGGAGACTATACCATTTGAGCTATTAACTATTTTTTCTTTTATGTTTATCTTACATTGAGGTAATATTGATTAATTTTTTTTTACTTTTTTAGCATTAAAATTTTATGTTTTTTATTTCTTATTTCTTATTACCATTTTCATTAGTTGGATATTTTATAACCACTAAGTTCATGTTTAAATAATAATTATTTAATTAGTATTTAGATATAAAATGCATTATTTAGTGCATAATTAGGCCATAGGGGTTTCCTACAAAGTCAACGCCGTTGCTAAGACCAACGTGATGAAAAACACACACAAACACTGTTTGAGGTGACCCATCATTTGCCTTCAACTTCGCAAAATGCTGCCATGAACTTGCCCACCTTGCCACTCATTCCATTATCTAATATAATTAATAGAAATCATATATATACACAGCATCTCTTAGGCTTGATTGTTGCCACAAGAATGTAATCTTTATTCTCTATTAAGATACAAGCAAATCTTATTATTTCCATACATCATTATGATTCGGTTTAATTTGTCATGCCTTAGGCTATGCTTGAAAGTTTTGCAGCCGATTGAAAGAAATTTATTAGAAAATATTTAATTATTTTGTTGATTCATATAGTTTTTAATTGAATTCCTACATTACTTTTAATGTTATAATTAGATTATTTTTAATATAAAAATATTATATTTAATTGAATATTTTTTCATAAATTAAAAGTATTCATAATTAAAATCCTAATTAGATATTTAATTGCATGTATTTTAAAAAAAATATTTTATTAATTTTAATATTTTTGACATAAAAATAATTAATTACAAAATTAAAAAAATTAAAAGTAGTATAAAAATTTAATTAAAAAAATATATATAGAGATCTAACTAAAAATTTAGTAAAATGATAGGGATTAATAGAATAATTAAACTTTAGTAAAATGAAATAAAAAATTATGAAATTAATTGATTAAATTATGTCATCAAATATTTTATAGAGTTTATAGGTAAACGGTTCCGCTACGTTACCAACAACATATGCCAACTTCTGCCAACTCTTATTTATAATTGTGTTTCATGGAAATGTATTCGTGGATGTGTCTAATAAAAATGTCTTTTTTATAGCTGTGTTTAATAGAAGTGTCTTTATAGATATATTTTCTGGATGTGTCTCTTTATATATGTATTTAAAATATATTAATTATTAGACACATCCCGAACACACTTCCATGAAACACAATTATAAATAAGAGTTGGCAGATAATATGTTGGTACCCTATACTTTTTCATAGGTAAAATAGATAGGATGATTGTATAATTTGGTGGTCACAAAAAACTTATTGTAGCCATCATTTTTCATGATTGTACTCCGTTATTGATTATTATGTTTTTTGTTAACTATTTTTTCTTTTATAAATACTTTTGTAACACTAAATAAAGCTAAAAAGATTTTACTTTAGATTAGTGTTTTCCTTTAACCTATTTTTTTTAAATAATAAAAGAAAGAAAGGAATATATGGATTATGGAGAAAGAAAATATGATCATCATACAACATGTTGGGGGAAAATTGGGAGGCATGAAATAGTGAGTTCTCATTGTGCTTCCAACAAATCAACCTTCCACATTTGTTGTCAATTTATATATATGTTGCTGTTTGGATCAGCTGAGAATAACTCTTGTTGTGTCTTCTTCAGCCACATAAAAGAAACAATAATAATTCTTGTGATGTTTATCATATACCTTCTTTTAATGCCTTGTGATTGTATGTCCACCAATTTTGTATTGTATTTGTATATTAACTTATGCTTATAAACAAAGATTTGAATTTGAATACGTTGTTAGATAATCAATCGTGTATTATCACCTAAAAATAACTAATTTTTAAATTTATTATTTAAAAAATAACATGACTAGGGTACTTGAACCTTTTATTATTCCACCAAAACAAAAATGAAGAACCTAAGAGTAGGCATGCCTATGACTATTAGATGGAACAATATTAATTACTTGATGCCTATAAAGTATAAAGTATAAACCCATGGTTGATTATTCTACATGAGATTGGGACCTCCAATAAGGGATTTGGTGGAAGGATTATATAATTCTAAAATACCCAAAAAAAAAAAAAAAGGAGGAC
>NC_029791.2:2211209-2212270 GCF_000816755.2 Arachis ipaensis | reverse complement strand
AGAGACTGGAGTAGGTGATCTTATTTTCTTAATAGGAAGTGTATACATTTGGACCACGTCTTATTAGTTGAGGGTTATTTTTCTTTTCTTTCTTTCTTTCAAGGTTGAACAACCATCTGTCTCATATGATATCCTCTACTGTTGTATTACCAATTGATTGGGGTAAGGGTAAGTGACAAATTTTAGAATTATGTTTTAAGGTAGGAGTTGATGCCTGTCTAGACATTTGTGGTCCACAAACCGTGATTTTTGTGATATTTTTTTTTCCCCAAGGTCTTCATTTTCATCTTCTCTTTGGTTTTGCATTTATGTAGTGTTGTCTTTCCAGATCCAGGAAAAGAAGAAGAGAGAGGATTTATTAGTTTATTGGATAATCAGCCTTTTATACCTTTTAATTCTTGAAAAATTCATGAAATAGTTTTCGAAAGATAAAAAGATACTTAGTTCTAACTATTTTGTCAGAACTAAAATCTTTCACATGACAAAATATTTCATAATTTATTTTAATTTTCTTGGACAACTATTTTTCCTTAAGGATTTGGCTAAAGTAGTTGTGTAATTACAACTATTTTCATAGCCATTTTTGTTTGTCATAAATGGATACTAATGATCGTTTTTTATAATATCACTTCTAATTTGATAAAATCTTATTATAAATATAATTCATTAATTTTGTATTGAGAGTAATATCTTTCAAACAAAAATGAGATTAAGAGTAACATCTCTCAAACAAAAATGACAATATCTATTTACAAGAGTAGTATTATCCCTTCCCAATTTTGTAACATTTCAACCCTTTACTTTATCTCTTTCGTGCATAGCAAATTACTACTATCTTTTATGATAATTGAAACCAAAAGCATTTCAAAACATTTTTTAATGTTGCAGATGTCCTCCCAGTGGACGTAGCATTATCTGGGTTACAATTTAAACCATAATTTATCTGCCACCCTGTGGTGGACATGTCGTTTTTCCTTTACATATATTTATTTCTTTTTGCCCATTTCTCTTTAAGACAATAAATAAAATCTGAGTAACTTAGGACCTTGCTAAACTTGTAG
>NC_029791.2:2186688-2211029 GCF_000816755.2 Arachis ipaensis | reverse complement strand
AAAACCACACTGCTTAACGATCACACTCCTTTGTTAAGTTCTTGTGCAGTTCACAGGTCACAACCTCCAGCACCAGAAAAATTAAACAAGACAACTATTTTGTTTTGTGATCATACCTTACAGACTAAAATATGTAGAGAACTATCCATTTAATCCATGCTTGTGCAAAATCAAAAAGGATGCGCCACAAGTTTATGCAACTCACTTCTAATGAAATGTCACAGATATCCTAGAGACATGACCTTCTAAATTCTAATCCATACACAAACCAGCTTAAGCTATTCAACTTCAATCTTACAATCACAGAGTGTTCAGTGGATCGCGACGTCAAAGGAACTCGCGAAGCACAATTACTCAAACCGTATAATATGCAATGAAATGTGATGTCAACTATATTTAAGAAGTAAGCTCTAAGGAGCATAATCCAAAATTAACATGCGAGACCTGGAAAAAAGAATTAAAAAAATTCAGATCCTAAGGTTCAACGGTTGTCACCTGTTGCCACTCGCCATCTACAGCTTCCTTCCATAAGGTAACATTGTTGTTACCATCCGCCACGGCCAATATATTGCCAGTCAAGGACCACGAAACCCTCCATACGGGGGTCTTGAAATCATTCAAAACTTTTCCTTCCCACTGATCCCCCTCCTTGGCCACGGTCCATATGATCACTCTACCATCTTGCGACGCACTGGCAATGGTGGACTTAGGGAGTCCCAAGTTGGGTGCCCAAGCAACATCCCGAACCCAATCCGTATGCATCTTAAGAGCAGGGAAGCAGTCCAACTTCCACTGCCCGTCGCTGAGCTTCCACACCTTCACAGTATTGTCACAGCCACCCGAGCATAGCTTGTGCACGGGATCTAGAAGGCCAGAACCAACCAGAGCACCAGGCGCTGTTGAGGGAGCCCAAGACACCGAAGTTACGCCAACAGGGTGAGCCTGATCTATCCTTGAAGTGTCCCACCCACCATCTGGTCTGGCAGTGAACACCGAGATATTCCCATCTGATGAACCACAAGCCAGGCGAAGACCCAACTCATGAGGTGCCCAAGCAATTGAATTAACAGAAGACTTATGATCATCGAAGACATGAGCTTGAGTCCATTCATTTTGATTACCCTCCTTCCACAATATAACACGCCCATCATAGGAACAAGAGGCGAGTAGAGAACCAAATTTCGGGTGAGCCCACACAACCTGCCAAACAGGTCCTTGGTGACCAGCCAAGGTAGCTAGATGCTGAGAGGCATTGTTGGACACACCAATAATCTTAATGGTGTGATCGGATGAGGCTGTAGCCAGCCTCTTACCATAGTAATCCATTGCAACATCATGGACCGTGTCTTGATGACCCGTTTCAACCTTTTGAGAAGGCATATTTCTGCACATACATACAAAACCCACCATTTAGCAAGAAATCATCATTTTTGCATTTTTCTAAAACTCCATAAATCAAACATGGCGAACAGTCGACAACAAAATAGTCATATAGCGAAAAGCCATTGACATCCAAACAGTTTTAATTTTGGTAAATGACAGTATAAAAGAGTCATGTACAATTACCAAACCATAAATTTGTACATATCAGAAAAAATATCCGACTCTCTTATCCCGCGTCCTTAAAATCTTCCATAGATTAGCATGTGATAAATGACAGTATAGTGCATCTAAAAGTAATCTCAATCTAAAAAAAGGGTATAATCTACAATAACTGAAAACGAAATGTGCCAAAACAAGGTAGCTTCAACTGAAAGAACAACTTATAATCTACAATAACAATTTTTTAAAAAAAAGGAAACAATTCTCAAAACCCTATGTTCCAATAGCGGCGTTAAAACATAAACCCTAGGGCAGAATCCCAGCATAAAAGTCTTAGTAGCTCAAAACTCATCCCATATATTTGCTTGATTGTTAAAGATTATTGTGATACCTGATAAAATCCTCTTACTGAAACTAGAATTTGGTTCGATACTTGAGATTACCATAACCATAACCAAATGATATATAATAGAAGAAAGACAACGAATAGAAGCAAACGGAAAATTGAAAATGAAAGAATTAAAAAACTGATCCCTTAAAAAGGGGGAGAAGACGGAAATGCAAAGATCTAAATATCGAACAACAAAATTGAAGAGATCGAGAGAGAGAAGGAGAGTACCTTGTGATTTGTGAAGTAGAAATCAGCTGAAGAAGAGCGTAAGAGTTTGGATCTAAGATCTATTCACACAACGCAGAACACAAATATTTGGAAGAATATATAATTTTTGGTCATCTAGTGTTTTTGTTTTTTGAGGAATAAAATCTGTTCATATTTGTTTGGGCTTGCTTCTTTCATGTAGTTTTACTTGGCCTGTTATAAGCCCATTCTATAAGCCCAATAATCCCAAAATCTGACCAAACGAAAAAAAAAATCTATTTATATATTTTTATACGTTTCAATTACTAAACATAATCATGCACTATGTCACATGGTGTTAATTTTTGCGTGGGATCTTTTAATTTTTTGTAGCTCTAATTTCGTGACAGTAATGCAACATTTTGGCAATCAAATTTGAATATGTTCCTTTTTTTTTATTAAAGAAGATGAGGTTTCATTTTTGTTTTTATTAGATGTAATTCCTTTTCTTTAGATTTTTGTTTTCATTTGAAGTTTCAGCTCTCAATTAACAAAATCAAATTATTTCTTCTCTATTGATAGAGGGAGAAATTTAGCACAAGATTATAATAAAAATAGAGTAACTTAGTGTAATTAAAAGTTGTTTAGTTATATATATAAAAATAACAATTATATAAGAATATGAAAAATAGTATTAGACTAGGAAATGTGGGTGATTCATTGGTGTTTAGGTGGAATTTTGATGAATTTAAATGGTACCGCTACAGATATATAAAAAATGAATTGAAAGTATTGAAAGGAAATAAATGTGTTAATAAAGTTTAACATGGAGGGATAATGACAATATAATCATATTTTTGGTGTCATATTTGACTGAGATAGTTTTTTTATTTAGTTAAATATAATAGTTAGTTTGTGTTTTGGTGGTATACTTAGGTTTAGAAATTTTTATAACTTTTGTTTTTAGATGGCAGTTAAGTTAATTATTTATTATTAAACTATTCTTCTACTTTAATTCATGACAACAATAAAAAAGTTTTACGGACCACAAATTCAGTCCAACAGAATACATAAATTTAGTTTTAATTTTAGTTTTTATCATCTTATCTTATCTTATTTTTGCGTGAAAAAAATGAAATTAAATTTATGTATTTTATTGGATTGAATTTATGGACTGTGAAACTTCTTTATTGTTGTCATAGACTAAAGTAGAAGAATGATTTAATATTTATCTTTAATGATAATATTAAAAAAAAATTAATTACCTAATTATGATATTTTTGAACACTTTTTTTGTTTTGAGTCAAAATTAAAATTCAACTTGTTACGATGGGGTAACCGGAGATGGTGGGCTGGACTTGCTAGGTTGGCCCAATCGTCTGAGGAAGGAAGCCTTCGAGCGGGTCTACGCCTTGAGGGCCTCCGTCCGACTTGTGAGTATGAACGAGCGGGGGGTGGTACCTGCAAAGACACTCCGATGCCTAAGTCAGCAAGGGTGTGAGCAGGTCTATAGAGTATTGGGACTTAGAGATACCTGAGAGGTGTCAGTGTATTTATAGTGGTGAATCAATAACCACCGTTGAAGTAATGCCACCTTTTTAGAGTGATAACCGTCCCTTTATCTTATGGAGGTTAAGATATGGCTCCTGGAAGTGGTTAGAGAGATTCTAGGGGCAGTTACTCATTTAAACGAGTGATTATCTGCCAGCTAACCCTCGTCCCCGACTTCTTTAGGGTAAGTCGTGATAAGAACCGACTTCGCAGGAGGAAGGTCGGTGCTAGGCGAGGCTCAACCCTTCGTATTGGGCCTTTTATTTGGACTTGGGCCTTATCATTGGGCCAGGGTATGAACAGTGCCCCTACTCGAGTCCAATTTCTTTTAAGATTTGGGTTCGAGTATTCTACTCGGGAACGTAGCCGACTTGGGAGGGAACCGACGTGTTTGTTTGGAACCAACGTGACTTTCGTGACTTTTGATTTTCACAGTTACGTCTAATCAAAACGTCGCGTCTGTTAGAGGTTCGCGTAGGTATTAATTACCTTGATAACGGTGCACCTATTTATGACTGCTCTGTTTTTACCATTATGCCCCTAACGTGTTTATAAATACTTTCCCTCCCTGTCATTGTTTCGTTTCTGCGATTTTTCAAATTTCATCTTCACCTGTTCTTGCAGCATTCTTGCGTTTGAAGGCTTTCATTTTCTCCAACCTTTTTCAGATAAAGGTTAGATTTTTCTTCCTCTTCCTTTGCAACATGCTTTCTGTTTGCATGCTTTTATTTTTCGGATGGATATGTTGATTCGTAGGTTTCTGTTTGATTCCGTACTTCCCCCTTAGAGACCATGTTTTTTGATTTTCTTTTCTTTTTTTCCCTTTGTAAGTTTTACCAACCCCTTTTTTAAAAAGAAAGAAAATGTCTTCTGTTGAAAGTCTTGCTCAGTGGGTTGATGTTACGGTCCTGGGGGAGGAACCTTTGGTAGACACCGAATTTATCACCAACCTTCGCACTCATCACCGAATTTGTACTTCCGAGGAGGATGAGCCGAAGTATGAGTTGGTGGTCCCGGGTCCGGAAGACCGGGTTTGCTTCGGGAGGGCCACTGAGGAGGCCCCTCATTTCTTCTTTATGTATGAGAGCATGGTTACCCGTTTGGGTATTTTTCTTCCATTTTCTGATTTTGAGATGTCGGTGTTGCGTTACTGCCGAGTTGCTCCTACTCAACTTCACCCCAATTCCTGGGGTTTTCTGAAAATCTACCATTTTATCAGCCATGCTTTAGACTTTTCGACTTCTTTGAGAATTTTCTTTCATCTCTTCCATATGACCAAACCCTTCAGTGGGCAAAATAATAAGCAACAATGGGTGTCTTTCCGGGCTATACAAGGTCGGAGAGTTTTCACCTTTTTTGACGAATCCTTTCATGACTTCAAAAATTATTTTTTCAAAGTTCAAGGCGTAGAGGGTCACCACCCCTTTTTCTTGGATGAGAATTCTTTCCCTCGCTTTCCCTTGTACTGGTTAGAGGCTTCCCCCTGTGAGAAATATGGTTTGGAGGATCTGGATGAAGTGGAGGCGGCCATTGTGGGGTTCCTCCGAGAAGTATGGGGGAGGGCCCCATATCTGGATACCAAAAAATTTCTCCAGGGGTCGTCGTCTTTTGTCCATACACAACTAGGTAGCCTTTATCTACTTTATTTCTGACTTGCTTCTACCGACTTGAAGTTTACCGACTTGTTTTACTAATTGTTTTCTTTTACAGAGATGGCGAGGAAGAATTCCCATGAGTCTTACCAGAGAGTCCAGGAGGCCAAGGCGAGGTCTCGCGCCAGAACCGGTGGTGCCAGGGTAACTAGCTCTCCTCTTCCTCTTCCTCCCCCTTCTTTCCGAAATTTGGGGACTCCTTCTCAACCCATTGTTATTCCTGCTTCAGCTTCTTCTCAGCCGTCCCCTCCTCCCCGACCTTCTCTTGAGCCAGAGAAGAAGAAGCGCAAGGCTTTAGAGTCTGGCTCTTCTTTTGAAGGTGAGGCTAAGGTAGATGCTCTTGCATTTATCCGAAAGTTCATATATCCCCATACCCGTATAGGTATGGATGATGTTTCTATTCAGAACCACCTCACTATTCTGGCTGAGGAGAGTATCAGGGCGGCGGGGATTTGTGCCAAGTTCCTTGATATTTTTGAGAAGACTCCTCTTAGCTCTCTGGGTTCAACCTCTAAGGTTGAAGAGTTGGAGGGGAGGCTTCTCATATATCAGGAACATGAGAAGGAGTTGAAGAAGGAGGTCGCCAAATTGAAGGAGGAGAGGGATAGCCTCCGAGAGAAGGAAAGTAAGTTACAAGCCCTACGTAACATGGAGGAGGGCTTGAGAAAGAAGGCGCAGGAGAGTTATCAAAGTTTATTTGAGGACCTTGTGGCTGTAAGGAGGGATTTGTTGAACTCTCGGACAGCCTATGCCGAGTTGGAGGACTCTATTGCTGAGGGGGCAGAGGAGGCCTGGAGGATTTTTAAGGAGCAGGTCGGAGTCCTTGCTCCCGACCTGGATTTCTCTCCTTTGGATCCTGACAAGGTCGTTATTGATGGTGCCATAGTTTATCTCCCTGCTCCCGAGGTCATCACCGAGTCAGATTTGAAGACTCGGGGGCAGAGAATCATTGAGTCTCCTCCTCGTCAAAAAGATGTTCCGAGTTCCTCCCGACCTCTCGGCACCTCTTCTCCGACTCCTATGGACACTTCTCTCCCTGGTCCTGATGGCACTCCGACTTCTCTTCCCGACTCTGGTGGTGATCCATCTACTCCCTTCAATCCTGGTGGTGATGCTCTTTAAAAATTTGTTGGCTATATGGGGGCCCGGCCTGTGGGTCCCCTCTTTTTTTAAACTCTTTATATTTGTTGTGGTGGTATGTTGACATTTGCCTAGGCCTTTTATGGCCGTAAACAAAAATATTTATAATTGTCCTTTTTTAGATAAGGGTTTTATTTAACAAAAATACCCTTTTTTGGTATAAGGGTTTTAGCTACCTTTTTGTGTGCATGCTTTCTGATTTTGATTTTTCGAAGTCCTTTTAATCTTTTCTGAAAACCTTTTGCTTGTCTGTCTTTCTAAGCCTTTTCGCTTTAGGACATTCTTTAAGCTTTTTCCTAGGTTTTTTGATATCTTTTTTGTTATTCCTTATACTCAACTTTGTTTTATTGAGTTCTATGACTTAGGTTATTTTTGCGATGCGTTTTCTTTTCTACTCGGTTTTTCATTTTGACTTATAAGTCGGAATGTTTGCGAGTTTCTCACGATCAACTTTTATAACCTCTTTACACCGACTTGTACCTCGTCGTTTTATCCTGACGACCATCTAGGTCGGTTCATGGGATTTTCACGTTTTGTCGAGCTTAAGTCGGCGCGTTTCGTAGGAAGAAAAAATAAACGAGAAGGAATTTATAAGAGATATTGTAAAAGATCTTTATTAATTTGGGAAGGTACTTTACTGCTACTAAGGGTTTTTAATAATTTTTTCCCCTTAGCCTCTACTATGATGCCTCATTAAAAACCCTTCTTCAGAAAAAACCCTCTAATGTTTGGGAAAAAATCGTGAAGTTGGGAAAAGAGTACATCAGGGAGTAGAGTTCGCTCTTAACTATAGTACCTTTTAATATTACAAGCATGCCACGATCTTGGTAACTCGGCGCCGCTTAGATCGGTCACCTTATAATAACCTTTTCCTAAGACCTCGCTGACTTTGTAGGGTCCTTTCCAGTTGGCAGCGAGTTTTCCTTCCCCTGACTTGTTGACTCCTATGTCGTTTCTGATTAAGACCAAATCACTTAGTGCGAAATTTCTTTGAATGACTTTCTTGTTGTATCTGGTAGCCATCCTTTGCTTCAGTGCTGCTTCTCTTATTTGGGCTTGTTCTCGGACTTCGGGGAGCAACTCTAGCTCTTCTTTGTGCCCCTGTATGTTTCCGATTTCATCATGAAGAATCACCATTGGGCTTTGCTCACTGATTTCTACTGGTATCATAGCTTCTACCCCATAGACAAGTCAGAAGGGCGTTTCTCCAGTGGCAGATTGTGGCGTTGTCCGATAAGCCCACAACACTTGTGGGAGCTCTTATGTCCAGGCTCCCTTTGCTTCTTGTAGTCTTTTCTTCAGCCCTGCCAGTATGACTTTGTTGGCTGCCTCGGCTTGTCCATTGGCTTGTGGATGTTCCACCGAGGTGAACTGGTGTTTGATTTTCATACTGGCCACCAGGCTTCTGAAGGTAGAGTCGGTGAACTGGGTTCCATTATCTGTAGTGATGGAATAAGGTATTCCATACCTTGTGATGATATTTCTGTAGAGGAACCACCGACTTCTTTGAGCTGTGATAGTAGCCAGTGGTTCTGCTTCTATCCACTTTGTGAAGTAGTCTATCCCCACGATCAAATATTTGACTTGTCCTGGCGCCTGGGGAAAAGGACCTAGCAAATCCATTCCCCATTTTGCGAAGGGCCATGGAGAAGTTATACTGATGAGTTCTTCGGGGGGAGCTACGTGGAAATTTGCATGCATCTGGCATGGCTGACACTTTTTCACAAACTCGGTGGCATCTTTTTGCAAGGTCGGCCAGTAGAATCCAGCTCGGATGACCTTCCTGGCTAACGACCTTGCTTCGAGATGATTTCCGCAAATCCCATTGTGAACCTCCTCTAGCACTTCAGTGGTCCTTGAGGTCGGTACGCACTTCAACAATGGTGTCGATATTCCCCTTTTATAAAGGATATTTTTCACCAAAGTGTAATGTTGTGCTTCTCTCCGGATTTTCTTGGCCTCTTTTTCCTCTTTAGGGAAGACGTCAAATTTTAGGTATTCGACCAGAGGATTCATCCATACGAGGTTTAGCCCGGATACCTCAAGGACATCTTGTTTGCCTTCTGCTTTCACTACCGAGGGTTCTTGGAGAGTTTCCTGGATCAGGCTTCTATTGTTCCCTCCTGGCTTGGTACTTGCTAACTTGGAGAGGGCGTCTGCTCTGCTATTGAGATCCCGAGTTATGTGTTTAACCTCGGTTTCCGCAAAGCGCCCGAGGTACTCCAAAGTTTTTTCCAAGTATCTCTTCATATTTGGATCTTTTGCCTGATACTCTCCGTTTATCTGGGAGGTCACCACTTGGGAGTCGCTGTATATCATCACTTTTGTTGCACCGACTTCTTCTGCCAGCTTTAATCTAGCGATCAGGGCTTCGTATTCTGCCTGATTATTTGAAGCTGGGAATTCAAATTTGAGGGAAACCTCTATTTGGGTTCCCCTTTCGTCAACCAATATTATGCCTGCGCCGCTTCCTGTCTTGTTTGAGGATCCATCTACATAGAGTTCCCATGTGGTTGGCTTTTCCTCTTGGTCTCCTGCGTATTCCACTATGAAGTCGGTAAGGCATTGGGCTTTGATTGCCGTCCGAGTTTCATATCTCACGTCGAACTCGGAGAGCTCTATTGCCCATTGAATCATTCTCCCAGCAACATCCGTCTTTTGGAGGATTTGCTTCATGGGTTGGTTCGTGCGGACTCTTATTGTATGAGCTTGAAAGTAAGGTCGTAGCCTTCGTGAGGCTATTACTAAGGAGTAAGCAAACTTCTCTAGTTTGTGATACCTTAGCTCGGGGGCCTGTAGAACTTTGCTGATGAAGTAAACTGGATGCTGCCCGGCCTCGTCCTCCCTTATCAGGGCTGATGCAACATCCTTGTCTGCTACGGACAAATAAAGGACGAGACCTTCCCCGACTAGAGGTCGGGTTAGGATTGGTGGTTGACTCAAGAATCTTTTGAACTCCTGGAACGCTCCTTCGCATTCTGGAGTCCATTCAAACTGGCATCCCTTTTTTAATAAAGAAAGTAGTGGAAGGGATTTGAGTGCTGACCCTGCCAAGAACCTGCAAGTCGGGCTCTTCATTTCCAGGATAGCTTTACACTTATCGGGATTTGCTTCAATCCCTCTCTGTGTCAGCATAAAACCCAGGAATTTTCCAGCTTCTACCGCGAAGGCACATTTTGCGGGATTTAGTCTCATCCCGTGTAACCTTATGGTGTCGAAGACTTGCGAGAGGTCTGCCAAGAGGTTGACTTCTTCCTTGATTTTTACCAGCATGTCGTCGACGTAGACTTCCATTAGGCTCCCAAGGTGAGGAGCGAACACCCTGTTCATCAGCCTCTGATATGTGGCCCCTGCATTTTTCAATCCAAATGGCATGACCACGTAACAGAAATTAGCTCTGGGCGTGATGAATGATGTTTTCTCCTGGTCCGGCTCATACATCGGGATTTGGTTATACCCCGAGTAGGCATCCATGAACGGCAAGTATTGATATCCCGAGCTAGAGTCTACTAGGGTATCAATACTTGGTAGTGGATAAGGGTCCTTGGGACATGCCTTATTTAAGTCGGTGTAGTCGACACACATTCTCCATTTGCCATTTTGCTTTTTGACTAGCACTACATTAGCTAGCCATGTTGGATATTTGACTTATCTGATGAAGCCGGCTTCTAAGAGTGCCTGTACTTGTTCTTCTACTACTAGGGCTCGTTCCGGGCCGAGCTTGCGTCTTCTTTGTTGTACAAGTCGAGACCCTGGGTATACCGAGAGCTTGTGGGACATGAGCTCGGGATCTATCCCGGGCATGTCGGAGGCTTTCCAGGCAAAGAGGTCAGAATTGTCTCTTAGGAGTTTAGTCAACCCTTGTTTTAGGGTTTCCCCTAGGTTGGTTCCTATGTTGGTATTTTTTCCTTCCTCTTGGCCGACCTGTATTTCTTCGGTTTTTCCACCCGGCTGTGGTCGCAGCTCTTCCCTGGCCCTTACACCGCCGAGCTCTATGGTGTGAACTTCTTTGCCTTTTCCCCTTAGGTTCAGGCTTTCGTTGTAGCATTTCCTTGCCAATTTCTGATCTCTCCTCACCGTTGCTATTCCCGCTGAGGTCAGGAATTTCATGCACAGGTGGGGAGTGGACACCACTGCTCCGAGTCGATTAAGGGTAGCTCTGCCAATTAAAACATTATATGCTGACCCTACGTCGATGACTATGAAGTCTATACTCAGAGTTTTGGATTTTTTCCCTTTTCCAAAAGTGGTGTGAAGGGGTAGAAATCCCAGTGGTCTTATTGGCGTGTCGCCTAATCCGTACAAGGTGTCGAGGTAGGTTCTTAATTCTTTTTCATCTAGCCCTAGTTTGTCAAAAGCGGGCTTGAAAAGGATGTCCGCTGAGCTTCCTTGATCTACTAGGGTTCTGTGGAGATGGGCATTTGCTAGGATCATGGTTATTACCACTGGATCGTCGTGTCCAGGGATTACTCCTTGCCCATCCTCCTTTGTGAATGATATGGTTGGAAGGTCGGGTGACTCGCTTCCGACTTGGTAGACTCGCTTGAGATGCCTTATGCGAGAGGACTTGGTGAGTCCTCCTCCTACAAACCCTCCTGAGATCATATGGATATGTCTCTCCGGAGTCTGCGGTGGTGGGTCTCTTCTATCCTCATCGTCTCGCTTTCTCTTTCCATGGCTGTCCGATCTTTCTATGAGATATCTGTCAAGCCGGCCTTCTCTAGCTAGCTTTTCTATCACATTTTTAAGGTCGTAACAGTCATTTGTTGAGTGACCATATATTTTATGGTACTCACAGTAGTCGCTACGGTTCCCCCCTTTTTTATTTTTAATAGGCCTGGGAGGTGGCAGCCTTTCAATATTACAAATCTCTCTGTATACATCCACTATAGAAACCTTTAGAGGAGTATAAGAGTGATATTTTCTTGGTCTATCGAGACCGAGTTCTTCCTTCTTCTTGGGCTCCCTATCCCTCTCTTTTGTTGAGGGAAGATGCCCGGGTCGCCAACTCGAATCTCTCAGTCTGGCATTCTCCTCCATGTTGATGTACTTCTCAGCTCTTTCCTGTACATCACTTAAGGAGGCGGGGTGCCTTTTTGATATGGACTGTGAGAAAGGGCCTTCTCTAATCCCATTGACTAACCCCATAATAACTGCCTCGGTGGGCAGGTCTTGGATTTCTAAACATGCTTTGTTGAACCTTTCCATATAGGCTCGTAAGGGTTCTCCGACCTCCTGCTTTATTCCCAGGAGGCTCGGTGTATGTTTTACTTTGTCCTTCTGGATAGAGAACCTCATCAAGAATTTCCTTGAGAGGTCTTCGAAACTGGTGATTGACCTCGGGGAGAGGCTATCGAACCACTTCATTGCTGCTTTCGACAGAGTGGTCGGGAAGGCTTTGCATCGCGTAGCGTCAGAAGCGTCAGCCAGATACATTCGACTTTTGAAATTTCTTAAGTGATGCTTCGGATCTGAGGTTCCGTCGTAGAGGTCCATATCGGGGCTTTTGAAGTTCCTCGGAACTTTTGCCTTCATTATGTCCTCGCTGAAGGGGTCCTCCCCTCCTGGGGGCGACTCTTCTCGATCGTCGCGGGAGTTCCGACTTTTGAGGGAGGATTCCAACTTCAAGAGTTTTTTTTCTAACTCTTTTCGTCGTTCCATCTCCTCTTTCAGGTTCTTTTCTGTTTCTCTTTGTCGCTCCCGTTCCTGTTCCAGTTGTTCCAGGCGGCTTTGGTGGACATGAACTAATCCCATAAGTTCAGTTGCATGGGGTGGTTCATCCTTTTTCGATTCGCGCCCTTCTGAGGAATTTACCTTCGGATTTTTGACTCCGGAAGTACCCTCTCTATGCTGATCGTTAGTTCCTTGGTGGAGGGTTAGGTTTGCGTCATTGTCTCCAGTGTCCAGATTCTCTTGTTCGGAATCTGACTCCACATGACCCTCCTCAGGAGATCTGTCCGCCATCACGGGTTGATCTCTCGGGTCCCCGGCAACGGCGCCAATGTTACGATGGGGTAACTGGAGATGGTGGGCTGGACTTGCTAGGTTGGCCCAATCGTCTGAGGAAGGAAGCCTTCGAGCGGGTCTACGCCTTGAGGGCCTCCGTCCGACTTATGAGTATGAACGAGCGGGGGGTGGTACCTGCAAAGACACTCCGATGCCTAAGTCAGCAAGGGTGTGAGCAGGTCTAGAGAGTATTGGGACTTAGAGATACCTGAGAGGTGTCAGTGTATTTATAGTGGTGAACCAATAACCACCGTTGAAGTAATGCCACATTTTTAGGGTGATAACCGTCCTTTTATCTTAGGGAGGTTAAGATATGGCTCCTGGAAGTGGTTAGAGAGATTCTAGGGGCAGTTACTCATTTAAACGAGTGATTATCTGCCAGTTAATCCTCGTCCCCGACTTCTTTAGGGTAAGTCATGATAAGAACCGACTTCGCAGGAGGAAGGTCGGTGCTAGGCGAGGCTCAACCCTTCGTATTGGACCTTTTATTTGGACCTGGACCTTATTATTGGGTCAGGGTATGAACACAACTATATAAAAAAAAAAGATTTTACACCTTTTAATTATGTAAGAAACTGGATCGGAACCATATATACAATATATAATAATAACAGTAATAATAATATAATCAATTTAAATTAGTCTAATATTTAATTCATTAGTCACTTACTCACTTTAACAAATATCTAAAGTTCGAAATTTATCTGATTGACTAACAATATACAGTAATAATAATACTTAAAACATTACCATCTATTTATTGGCTATAATTTTTGGTTGGCAAATGTATCATTATAATATTTTATAGATAAACGTAATCACGTCATAATCAATAAAGATAAATGTAATCACGTTATTAGTTCTGATACTTGCAATAGAGAAACGTAGATATCAGTCAATAAAAGAAAGAAAAATTATAAATCATGTATCCTCAAATAGTCAAAAATAATAAATAATATAGCGAACTTAGAAGATAAAAGCAAGAGGTGGCACAAACTGCCATTAACGTTAAGCTTGCTTAAGCTTCAAGGAGTAGTTAAAGTAATAAGAAAAAACCTTGCCCCTTAATGTTTGGCGCCATCACATAACTTCACATGAAATAAATAAATAAATAAATAAATAAATAAAATAAAAGGGTTCGTTAAATCAGCAAAATAGTGCGTGCTTCACCTCCAACTCGGGTTTCCACTCCCAAAACGACGACGCTGGTGGAGTTCATCGTCGTCGTTTAATAAACACAGTCACGCTTTCTAGTTTCTACTTTGCCGAACGCAAGTATAAACTATAAAGAGTAGTAAACGACACGAGATCTTAACCGTCGCGTTTTCAAAGGCGTTCCAAACGCAGCGAATCGATGGAATTCGACCCGATCCCAATCGGTTCCTGCTCCAAAGAGAACCAGATCATCTACCAGCAGTGGTTCAATTACGCCGATTCAGGTACGCAAAGTTTTCAATTATTTTAGTTTATTTAATTTTTATTTTTTGGTGTTGCTGATTGTGGTGATGTTCGTGTTCAAAAATCGATGAATTTGTACTGTGCTTTTTCTCTATTTCAGATGGCGATGGCCGCATTACGGGGAGTGATGCCACCAAGTTTTTCGCCATGTCCAATTTGTCTCGCCAGGATCTTAAGCAGGTTTTGTATTTTTTGTTTTTCATTGCAATTATTGATTCTAATGATAGTGGTTAGTTTCAGCTTTATATTTGATTAGTTTTGAACTCTCTAGCTTCTGATTATATAGATGCTAGCTGGCTATGAATGGTTGAGTGGTTTGTAGGAGTTGTGCTTAGCTGATATGTATCACAGTTGATTTCTTCTCAAGTTTTAACTGAATTGTTTATTTGTGTGCTCCAATTTGCCAAAATTGAAGGTGTGGGCTATTGCGGATTCGAAGCGACAAGGATATCTTGGTTTTGCAGAGTTCATCATTGCTATGCAGGTGAATTCATGTTATTTTTTAGTTGGAATGTGATGTTGAACTCTTTCTATAGTGCTTACGTTTTTTGAAATGTAGCTAATTTCTTTGGCACAATCCGGCCAACCAATAACACAAGATCTTCTTTCTAGTGGTGGTGAGTTTTTGTACTTCTAGATTTGTTTGCCGTTGTTTGGTTTGAATATATATATATATTTTTTAGTAGTTGAAGACTTCATGATGGCAATTCTTGTTGCTGTCCGCATATGTTGATTGTGAACTTCTGCTTTTCAGTTGAGCTGAAAAACTTGAAACCTCCCACAATGGATGGTTTGGATGTATTAATGGCTGTAAGTATTTTCTAACTTTTAGTATTATTGTGGTGATTGATATCTTAACTTTTATTTAGGGAAATTGCTTACTATTTGGTTTTGTTTATCCAGAAGAAAAGGCATAAAGAAAAAGAAGTTGATTCAAATGGTAATTTATTCCCACTATTACTGAATATGGGTATTTGTATTCCTTTGGTTTCTATATTCCTCTTTCGTCTTGAAAATCCAGTTTCAGTAGTTAGCAATAATGCAGGTAGTTCTCCATTGCAGCCATCACCATCTTCAAGTAGTTGGTTCTCTTCGAAGTCAACAAAAAAGGTAACAATTTTGTTACTGTTTCATATGGAATATTCATTTCATTTTTCAACTATTGACAGGCATTTCTATAGTTTCTTTTTACTTTCGGTTTTGCTGCTTCTTTGCTATTTTCAGTTCTTATATATTGTCAATACATTCTTACTTGTTATTAATTCCCCCCTTCCTCCAAATACATGCCTACAGGTTTCACTTTCCTCCGTGACCTCAATAATTGATGGCTTGAAGAAACTCTACATCCAGAAGTTGAGGCCATTAGAAGCTACTTATCGTTTTAATGATTTTGTATCCCCATTACTGGTCAGTAATTTAGTGTTTTTGTACTTTGGAAGATTTGTGTCAACTTTTAGTTATTCGATTAAATACATTTTTTAGTTTGCATTCTTTTCTATTAATGTTAGTGTTTTTTAAGTAATACAAAATTGCTAATTTATTATTGATTGGAATTTTTTTTCACACTCAGACAAATAGTGACTTTGAAGCAAAGCCAATGGTTATGCTTTTGGGTCAATACTCAACTGGTAAAACAACATTTATCAAACATCTACTTAAAAGTAGTTATCCAGGCAAGTGATTCTCTGCTTTGAGGGTTTGTGTGTCCTCGATATGTATGGAATTGCTCATGATATCTGTTTCAAAAATTTATTTAATAATGTTTCTACGTTTCTCTTGTTTTTTCATGACTGCAGGAGCCCATATTGGACCGGAGCCTACAACTGATCGGTTTGTTGTTGTCATGGTACGAGCCAAATTGTCCAATTATTCTGTTACCATCAAGATTTTCTTAGTTTGAATTAACTAATCAATATGATTTTACCAACAAGATTCAACTTATCTGAGTACAATGCTTTACAGTGTACTTAGTACTTTGTATCGTAGAATAACTGCCAAGTTTCTGATTATTTGAATCATTGTTGTCTGTGAACATCTAATAATGTAACTATCTTGAAGTAATTGGGAAATAAATTACTACCGCTTTAATTTTAACTAGCAAATAGTACTATTGTACAGTCTGGACCTGACGAGAGAAGCATTCCTGGAAATACTGTTGCTGTCCAAGCAGACATGCCATTTAGTGGTCTTACAAGTTTTGGCACCGCATTTTTGTCAAAATTTGAGTGCTCTCAAATGCCTCATCCGGTAAGGTGCTCTAGAACCATTGAAAATGTTTAAGAGATTTTCCTTTGGTAGTTGGACTTATACTTTTTGCAATCATCCAAAGCTACTGGACCACATTACATTTGTGGACAGTCCCGGAGTTTTATCCGGAGAAAAGCAACGAACACAACGGGCATATGATTTTACAGGTGTAACATCTTGGTTTGCTGCCAAATGTGATTTGATACTCCTCCTGTTTGATCCTCACAAGCTTGATATTAGTGATGAATTCAAGCGTGTGATCTCATCCTTGCGTGGGCATGATGACAAAATTCGAGTAGTTTTGAACAAGGCAGACCAAGTTGATACTCAACAAGTAAGAGCATGTATAGTTAAACTGCCATCTGTTTACTCATTAAATTGACCCAACAAGTTAAGGGGAAACCTAACCACTATTTGCGCTTATTTGCAGCTAATGAGAGTTTATGGAGCATTGATGTGGTCACTTGGGAAGGTGCTGAATACACCTGAAGTCATGCGTGTGTATATCGGGTTGGTTACTCTATACGTGTATCTCTAAACAATTGCCATAACTTAAGTGTTTCACTTGTTGAGATAGAGACACTTTGTTTCTACAATCACATGGTTTTGGCTATGTTTGTTCTATTGGAGGAAGACTTGTTTATCTTTCATTCTTTTTCCACCTTTTATCATGTACTATGCAATTTAGACTTGATCACTGAGTTATTTTTCTTGATCATGAGATTGCCATGTGCTGTTTGTGCTTAATTACTTTATTCTGTCAGCTCCTTCAACGATAAACCCATAAATGATGCTGTCAGTGGTCCAATCGGTAAGGAACTCTTTGAAAAAGAACAAGAGGACCTTCTTTCAGACCTAAAAGATATACCAAAGAAGGCCTGTGATCGAAGAGTGAGTTCATCCATCTAACTTTGCTTTTTCTTTATTATATTTTAGTATTTAACCAATGTTTTGTCAATTGCTGCTACTCTGCTAGGTGTGTTTTGTTTGTTGAAGTTGCTGCTTCGTATAAATAATAAAATATTGTTTGTGTTTATGTAGATCAACGAATTTGTAAAACGGGCACGAGCTGCCAAGATACATGCTTACATTATCAGTCATCTTAAAAAGGAGATGCCTGCTATGATGGGCAAAGCTAAAGCTCAGCAAAAGCTTATTGATAATCTGGCTGCAGCATTTGGAAAGGTAGGATTTCTGCATAAGTCTCTTTCATAACAATGGTAATGTGCATCAGCACATAAGTGACTGTAAAATTTGAAACAGGTACAAAGGGAGTTTCATCTACCTCCTGGAGACTTCCCAGATGTTGAACATTTCAGAGAGACTCTAAGTGGTTATAATTTTGACAAGTTTGAGAAATTGAAACCAAAAATGATACAGGCAGTAGATGACATGTTAGGTTATGACATTCCAAACCTCTTGAAAAATTTTAGGAATCCATATGATTAGTTTTACGAGCAATTGAGCCTGTTAAATAATTAAATAATCAGTAGTTTATTGGAGTTTAGGCATTTGTAGCAGACTCTGTATACCATGTATCATGCCATTTTTTATGTAACGTGCCTTTTTTTTTTTTCGTTAACTTTCTTACTGTATTCTTTATCATTTTGTTTTCGTGAATAAGTTCAAAAAGTTGAAGAAAAAAAAGCTGTCAATGCGACAGTTTTATTTTTTCATTTATATTTGTTGAATTTTTAATTTTTTATTGTGAGGTATGGATATACACGAAGAATAAGGACTAGGAGCATTTTTTTCCGGAAAAATTAACTATGGTAACTTTCATTTCCTATACTCATTATTTCAAACTATGGACTTTAAAATAAAGCAAATAACTGCATTTAATCACGAATACAGGATAAGATAGGTTTCTGAAAACATGACGCAAAAGATAGAGTTACAAAAATTAATGTTCTTGTATTTTGATTAGTGATATTTTAAACATAAAAAAATAAATTATAAAACTTTAATTTACTAACATTTTCCTTCCAACTGTAAGGCTATGTTTAGTTATGCGGACAGGACACTGAGAATATAACATAAAAGATAAAGACCCAAGAATTAGTGTTATCGTATTTTATTTGGTGATAAACTAAATATAAAAAGAACAAAAATGAAAGACTAATTTACTTTTTTTTCATATAAAAATTTTAGGAAGAAAAATATAATAATAAAAAATTGATAGAAAAAATGAAAGAAAAAATAAAAAAGTAAGTTGTGTTCGTTGTTAATATCTACACACTATGATAGTAATCAGTGGCTAAGAGAAGGGGGTTGAATTTTAACCCATTTTTTGCTGAGTGTTATTTTCTACCCTTTGAAATGACTTCAAGAGATTTTTCTTCTTTTTGTCTCGTATCTAGTCAAGAGACATTTTCTTTTTGTCTCGTAACCAGTCAGGAGATAATTTAAGAGAGAATCACACCATGGTTCAGCAAAGTGCAATGCAGCTTACATCTAGTCTCCATCACAACAATGATGGAATTTCACTATAATCATCTTGATTACAGACACCAATATGCAATTACCTCTCTCTTATCCATTTTCTTTAAGTTTCATCAATATGAGCCTTCCATCTTGACTTGGTTTCCAAGAAGGATTTCTGACCCTTGATGAATACTTGATCCTTGACAGCTCTTTCTACTCCACTTCTGCATCCTTCTCCACGTAGCTACAGTAGCTATCTTTTGTGATGGATGAACAAAAAGTAGAGATGAACCATACCACATGGATCTTCTTATTTGTTAAATATAATTTTATATTTTAATGTGTTTGTCTGCCTGTAAATAAATGTTTGGTATAATACATTTAAGGTTATAATTTTTCTGGAGAGAGAATACGTGAGCAACAAAAAAAAATTATAATTTCATTGGCCAGCGATGTAACGAGCAACTGAAAGGCTCAATTGTGATTTGTGCAATGCCATTAATGAGAATAACATATCTTATCCATAGAAAAACTCAGTAATTAAGCAATTGCCTCTCCATAATTAAACTTTCTCGGAAAATGGATGAGTAAGCTAATCAATGCGGACTATATATATATATATATATTGCTAGCATTAGTATCAGTATTTGGACAACTAGTTACAATCTAGTTTATGGTATCATTTGAATGCATGACTAGTAAAATGTAAAATGGAAGTAAAAAGAATTAAGCACTATAGCAGTTGTCATCAGATACTTCTTGTTGGAGAGGGGGACTTCTCATTTGCACTTAGTTTGGCGACTGCATTTGGTTCAGCTTCAAACATCGTTGCCACTTCCCTTGACTCCAAAGGTACACAAACTACGCTTTTGTTAGCATATTCATTCATCAATTCCATCCTAAGATGTTTTTGTATTCGTTCCAACTCTTTTTCTTTAATTAGAGTCACTAGTGAGAAAATACTCTAGAGCTTCAAGAAACTTGGATGAGTTGAAGAATCTTGGGTGTACTCTTGTGCATGAAGTAGATGGCCACATAATGAACCATCACCCACTCTTAGAGAACAAGTTATTTGACCGAATAGTCTTCAATTTTCCCCATGCTGGATTTTATGGAAAAGAGAGTCAGTTGCTGCAAATTATGTAAGTTAGTTCAACTACAAATAAAACAATTCACAAGGTTGCTTGATTGAGTTAACAAAGTGTGGTACTACTATTATTTCAGGCTGCACCAGGAGGTTGTAAGAGGGTTCTTGAAGAGTGCTAGGAAGATGTTAAAGGAATATGGAGAAGTTCATGTTACACACAAGACAGCATCCCCTTTTTCTTACTGGGGAATAGTGAAGCTAGCAAAGGAAGCTAAGTTGTCATTGGTAGAAGAAGTACCTTTTGGAATATTTGATTATCCAGGTTACATTAACAAGAGAGGTCATGGAAATAGATGCGACGACAGCTTTCCTGTTGGTCAATGCAGCACCTTCAAATTCTGTATATCACACATTATTGTAGATTGCTAACTTGTGTCTGCTGTGTCTTAACCGTGTTAAAAATAAAAATTTTTTATCTGAACCTGCGTAGACACGGACTTAAATACCATCACAGTTGTACATGTTTTGTTAAAATACCTAGTATAGTATTTTGTTTTGTTTTGTGAAAATACCTAGTACATGTTTTGTTTTGTGAAAGGAAAATACCGAGTAGAGAGTATTTTCCTTTGTTTTGGGACATTATTGTACATGGTTGATGATATTATTAGCTATAATGATATAGTAATTAGAATTTTAATTTCACTCTAAAAATGTGTTGTTATTACGATTTTAAATAAGTTAACTAATTTTATAAAACTTTTACTTCGATTTAATTTACTCATCTGAATACTATACTTCCATCCAAACATGTGAATGGATTCATCTTCTCATTGCGCGTGAAACCTATCTCAAATGATCTTCAAATCTTGCATGTGTGCTAGCAATAAATACATGTTTTTTTTGTTTGGCTACTCCAACGTAGATTTTATGATTGTTATCATGTGAAAATATTTTATTTTAATTATTAGATTATAAGTTATGAGACTTAATTTTTGTATGTTATAAAAGTGTTATTTTTATTTAAAGTGTGGCTAAATAAATAAGTCACATTTCTTAAACAAAAATTATTATAAGAATGTTTTTGACATATTCATTGGTGTAATTACCTTTTTTTTTGTTTTACAATTTTAATTAGACACATGAATTTTAGAATAGTAATTGAAAATATTTAAATATTAGATAAATAAAGCAGAAATTATAAACTTAGACAGTATAATTATTTACTTAAACGCATTTTTTAACAACGTTAGTTTTTTTTGTTTAACCTAAAATTGTTATAATCAGTTGAAAACGATGTCGTTTGCATTTTGGTTTTGTTCCTCAACATTTTCCATTTTTCCCTCACTTTCTGTGTGTTTCTGAGGTGAATACTTCAATGGACAACAAATATTCAATGCAGCAACATTGATCTCCATTACAAAGAATATTCTCCCTTTTTCCCATTCAGTTCCCTTCTTCTTCTTCTTCTTCTTCGCCATCGCAGCAATGTTCGTGCACATGGTTTTATCCCGCCACGTGTCCAAAACCATTTCTCGAAGCTCAACGCTTCTCTCTGCTTCGCTGAGGTCCCAACACTTATCCACCTTCTCCGATCACTTCCAATCCCTACTTTCCCAATCGCAGAGCGAGGTAATGGTTCCACTTCCATCATAAATATTCGATTTTTCTGCCCCTTTTGTGTTGTAGGGTTTTAGCTGTTAGCAGAAAATTTGACGACTTTTAACGAAATTTAACAGCTTTAGTATGTGTTGGTTTCGTATATCTAATATATTTAGGCAGGACTATTACTAATTTGATTTCTCACACTTGAAATGCGATTCTAATCTTGTTTGCTCCTTTTATAGACTAACAAATTTTGCATTTTTTGTCATGTATTTTTTCTAATCTAATATGTTTTTTTTATATTAATATTGTTACATGAATTGATTCCCATAATCCACATTGTACAGGTTTCACCTTCCTCTGTGACCTCAATAATTGATGGCTTGAAGAAACTCTACATCCAGAAATTGAAGCCATTAGAAGTTACATATCGTTTTAATGATTTTGTATTCCCATTACTGGTCAGTAAGTTCCTCTATTTTTTGTCCTTTGAAAAATTGACTTCCCAATCTAGATTCACTGTCAACTTTAGCTGTTCACTGTATTCATTTTTTTATGTTTGTCTTTTTTCTATGGCTATGCACAATTTATTGACCTGGAAATTTTTACACACACTAGACAAATAGTGATTTTGAAGCCAAGCCAATGGTTATGCTTTTGGGTCAATACTCAACTGGTAAAACAACATTTATCAAACATCTCCTTAAAAGTAATTATCCAGGCAAGTGGTTTTGTGTATTCGTGTATACATATAAGATTGCTAATCTCTCTTATGGAAATTTATTTGATAACGTTTGGTTTCTCATTATTGCAGGAGCCCATATTGGACCTGAGCCTACAACTGATCGGTTTGTTGCTATCATGGTACATGCCAAACTTCCCACAACTGTATTGACATCAAGATTTTCTTTGTTTCAAATTAGTAATCAATTTGATTTCTAGTTATCCGTATAAGGTGTAAAACTTTATAGTGGAGTTAGTACTTTGTACTCTAGAATTAGTGCTAAGTTTTAATGATTTGAATTATTGGTATCTGTGAAACATCCAATAATCTACCTATTTCGTGGTAAATAGGAAAAAGCTTACTAATGCATAACTTTTAAGACAGTCTGGGCCTGACGAGAGAACCATTCCTGGAAATACTGTTGCTGTCCAAGCAGACATGCCATTTAGTGGTCTTACAAGTTTTGGCACGGCATTTTTGTCAAAGTTTGAGTGTGCTCAGATGCCTCATCCGGTAGGTTGCGCTAGAGCCATTGAAGCAGTTTATCAGATTTTCCTATGGTATTTGGACTTACTCTTTTATGCAAACATCCAAAGCTACTAGACCAGATTACACTTGTGGATAGTCCTGGAGTTCTATCTGGAGAAAAGCAACGAACACAACGCTCGTATGATTTTACCGGTGTAACATCTTGGTTTGCTGCCAAATGTGATTTGATACTTCTCCTGTTTGATCCTCACAAACTTGATATTAGTGATGAGTTCAAGCGTGTGATCTCATCCTTACGTGGGCATGATGACAAAGTTCGAGTCGTTTTGAACAAGGCAGACCAAGTTGATACTCAACAAGTAAGAGCATGTATAGTTAAACTGCCATTTGTTTATTTATTAAATATACTGCAACATGGTAATTGGTAAGGTGCAACCTAACCTATTTTTGGTCTTATTTGCAGTTAATGAGGGTTTATGGAGCATTAATGTGGTCACTTGGGAAGGTGCTGAATACACCTGAAGTCACACGTGTGTATATTGGGTAGGTCACTTTATAAATGTATTTCTAGATTCTAATAAACTGTCATCACTTTAAGTGTTTTCTTTCACTTGCAGAGTTAGAGAGACACTTTATTTCTGAAACTATATGGTTCTGGCTATTGTTTGCTTTATTTGAAGAAAACTTGTTTATTTTCAATTTTTTCCCACCTTTTGTCTTTTGTATCATGTACTATACAATTTAGAAATGATATAACCGAGTTCTTTTCCTTGATCATTATATTGCCATGTGCTGTTTTGTGCTGAAATACTTTATTCTGTCAGCTCCTTCATTGATAAGCCTGTAAATGATGCTGCCGGTGGTCCAATCGGTAGGGAGCTCTTTGAAAAAGAACAAGATGACCTTCTTTCAGACCTAAAAGATATACCAAAGATGGCCTGTGATCGAAGAGTGAGTTCCGTGTTATTATTTTGTTTATCTCAGTTATATTTTTCCATTAAAATCAGACCACTCATATGTTCATGCATAATGATATTCCCAGAATTGCTAGTGGTGTTCTAATAAATAATAATAACAATTTTGTTTGTGTGTATTGACTAACTGTAGATCAATGAATTTGTAAAACGGGCACGAGCTGCCAAGATACATGCTTGCATTATCAGTCATCTTAAAAATGAGATGCCGGTTTTGATGGGCAAAGCTAAAGCTCAGGAAAGGCTTATTGATAATTTGGCTTCAGAATTTGTAAAGGTAGGAATTCAGCATGTAATCTGATGTGTTTCACATGCATTTCACACACAAACTCATATATGACTTTAAACTTTGAAAAAACAGGTACAAAGAGAATTCCATCTACCTCCTGGGGACTTCCCAGACATTGAGCATTTCAGAGAGATATTGAGTGGTTTCAATATTGACAATTTTGAGAGATTGAAACCAAAAATGATACAAGCAGTAGATGATATGTTAGCTTATGACATTCCTAACCTCTTGAAGAATTTTAAGAATACCTATGATTAGTTTAAGAGCAATTTTGCCAGTTAAATAGTTATTGCATTGATTGGAGTTTAAGATATCTGCAGCATATTGTAGATGTTATCAGATATCTTTATTTTGTATTTTCTATTCTTTTTTGGGGGAGGGGTTTAGACTGTGTTCTGTATTATTAATCATTTTTGTAGTAGCCAATAAGTTCCATGTCAGAAAATAATGGAAGAGTTGACAACCTTCATTGTAGTCCTCTAAGAAATCATTGATTTAATCACTTAAAGCTTGGTTGGTTCTGTCTTAAATTTCTTAAAAGCACTTCTTCAAAGTTTGATCACTGAAGTCAAACAATTA
>NC_029791.2:2185438-2186443 GCF_000816755.2 Arachis ipaensis | reverse complement strand
CGTCTCGTATTTAAACTTTAAATTAAGTCTGTTACTAGTCAAATGATTGCTGCGCATATAAAAAGATTGAAATTTTTGATACTTAGAAAAACAAATGAATTGACTACTTAACTAACTTAAGTTGATTTATGCCTCATGTTTAATTTACATTTTCTCTAAAGTTTGTATTATCACATATTCAACAAAAAATTATTTTTTATTCAAAAATAATGTAGTTTTTTATTTTTCACAATATTTTGGGCAAAGATAAATTCATCGCGAATCTAAACTTTGTTTAATTTGCCGAAGCTTATGGCTTTGTTAACATTAGCCCAAAAATAATTTTTGTTGACCCAAAGAAGACAAACAAAATAGCTTAGAACGACGTCGTTTGAAAATTATTGAATTTTCTTTTTTTTTTTTTCCTCCTCCTCTATCATTTTGCTCACATTCTCTCTGTTTTCTTCTGGAAACAAGCAGCTTCCACAGAAACACTCTTCTACTTCCCTCACATTGATCTCCGCTTCAAGCTTTCTCCTTTTCTCACTCAATTTTCTCGTCTCTTATTCTTCTTCTTATCAGCGATGTTCGTCTACAAGGTTCTATACCGTGTTTCCAGAACCATTTCCCGAAGCTCCACGCTTCTCTCTGCTTCGCAAAGGCACCCCCAACACTTGTCAACCTTCTCCAATCACTTCCATTCCCTCCTTCCCCAATCGCAAACCAAGGTAGGTTCCCGCCTCAATCATAAATATTCGATTTTTTTCCTTTTTTGTGTTGTAGGGTTTTGCTAGGGTTTTAGCTCTTAGCTGAAAATTTAATGACTTTAATAATTTTAACGAATATTCTCGTGTTCTTGTTCTCTATTCTCTTTCTCTTCCATAGGGATTGTTGAAATTATTTTTTTTTGGTGGGAATATCCAAGTTCAGCACTTTGAAGCTCCTGTTAGATTTTTAATATTTTTTTCGTGATTTGTAATTCCTATTTTAGTTCTAGCTTGTGATATAGCTTCTTCAATGTTAGAA
>NC_029791.2:2172482-2185396 GCF_000816755.2 Arachis ipaensis | reverse complement strand
AAAAAAAAAATATGGGGAGCAGAACAATTTGCTTGAACTTATCATTCTATATTATGCCCTGTAAAACTATAAGTCTAAGATGATGCAATTATTTCTGTTGAAACTGTTTATTTGAGTAAATGAACCCATGCAGTGTAAAATATTCATTTAAGTTTAACATTGCTTTCTAATATTCCAGCTGATTCAGGTTCAAGCCAATTTGTTATATCCACCAATAAATCCTTCTCTGGCTCCAAGATTTGGATTTTCTTCATCAGCATCACCTGACGAAAAGGAAAAGGCAAATAATGTGGGAGATTCTACAAATGATGACCCTGCCAAAACAAGTGTGGATGAGAAGGAAATTGATCAGGGTGAACAAGCCAAAGGTGCTGATCAAAGAGAAGAATCAGGTTCTGCTTCTGATTCTCAATCTCAAAACCCCAAAAGGAGGAGAAAAAGTTCTAAACGAGTTGCATTTTCTGATTCAGATTCTGATATAGAGAGTGAAGATCTATCAAGGGATGATTTAATTAAGCTTGTTGCTGAGAAGGAAGAACTTTTGAATTTGAAGCACAAAGAGATTGAGAAAATGCAGGATAAAGTTCTGCGTACTTATGCAGAGATGGAGAATGTCATGGACAGAACTAGACGTGAATCAGAGAATTCAAAAAAATTTGCCATACAGGTCTAGAATTTTGAACTTTTTTGTCCTAAATAATGTGGTTTATTATTTTATTTTATTAACTGTAAGCTGAATGGTTTAAATTTGTTTCAGAATTTCGCAAAGAGCTTACTAGATGTTGCGGACAACTTGGGAAGAGCTTCCTCTGTTGTAAAGGAAAGCTTTTCAAAGATTGATGCATCAAATGACACCTCCGAATCCGTAAAACTCTTGAAAACACTTTTGGAAGGTGTTGAAATGACCGACAAGCAACTTTCAGAGGTAGAATGTTCTACTTTATTCACATTTTCTATAATTGTAGTAGTCTAAGCTAATCTAGTTTTCTATCTTTTATTTGGAGTAATTTGCATAGATAAGGTTCCCTGCCCAACAAGGGGACCCAAAAAAATAAAATAAAATCTTCGCACCTATTGCTGTTATATACTTGTATTCATCATTAAAGGTGGGTTGAATATTTTGTGTGAATGTGAGTGCAAGTGTGATTTGTTGAGCACTAGGATACAGTGCTCTGGGCTCTAGGCTTTCGCGTTGGTTGGTGGTGGCTGAGGCGCCTGCAAACAGTACCCTTGAGACTTGGGGGCTGCATTTGTCTTTTAACTTCAAAAACTATTTTCTTTAACGATTTTCTCGTTAGTTTCTGTACAAGCTTCTCGTTGTAAATGCCTTCATGGAGGTGGCATGATGAGTTTGGGGATGCACGTCAGTACCTTTCTGCATCATCAAACCTGCTAAATTTATTTCAAGTTTATAAGCTTATTGAAGTAACTGCTTCTGCTTACAGGTACTTAAAAAGTTTGGTGTTGAAAAGTTCGATCCTACAAATGAGCCCTTTGATCCGAATATGCACAATGCCATCTTCCAAGTTCCTGACAGCTCCAAGCCTCCAGGCACCGTTGCTGCTGTTCTCAAGGTAATTTACATAACTTTTGGTCCTATGAAGGGCTGCGATTCGGTTTTCCAACTATTGAATCCTTAACAATCTCATCTCATCACATGTTACTTTTCGTAATTCCCTTTCAAGTTATAATGTGACAATACTAAGGGACCAATCTCGCCATTTGTAACCCACTTCAATCATTATCAATCATTCCCATAAAAGGGCTCTTTGATCAATAGTTTATTTAAGTGATTTGGAAATGATTCAAAATCATGTCTTATGGATACATTTGCAGGCAGGATATAAGCTTTATGATCGCGTTATTCGCCCGGCCGAAGTTGGTGTAACCCAAGCTGTGGAGGAGGATAAGAATGCAGCTGAATGATAGACTAGGCATTAACACATGGTAACTAGTAAGAGCTCATAGGATTAAAAAAAGAGAGATTCCTAAGTGAGTTCTTATTGGGAATCATCTAATTTTTCTTCCAAATATGTATCTTTTCAGAGCATCATGATCAGTTTGTTTACCATTGAGCAATGGACTATTCTTTTCTTCTAAGCTTTTTAGAGTGACAATGATGCCATAAAGATGGGTTTGCTACCATCAGATTTTGGTTTGTAACAATGCTGCTTACACTGATTCTTTATAGTAAAATTCTTGGTAGTGGGAGGATGCAACCCTTGTAGTTGTATGTTCATACCATAGTTTTCATATCTACCTCTAATTAAGCATACCATGACTTGGTTAACATATTTCAGATAAGACAATTTCTATATAAACCATGGAGGAGGAAGAATAATTTTTTCCTTCCCATTAATTGATTACTACAGAATACTACAAAATAATTGAAGAAAAATGAGAAGATATAATTAAAGAAAAGGACATAAATGAGTTATTGTAATCAAATGTAGAGTAAGAATTTTATACGAAGATAAATCTGTCTTTAGATAATCTAAGAATATTGTTCTGATAATATAATTTGTAATTTGAGAATAATTGCGTATTTAATTTCCTTCTACAAACATATTTAACTCCTTGGATCAAACTTAAGATTTGAGAGCAAACATCTAAAATTTTCTAGTTGCCTTTCAACGATTTTATTTTATTATTTTCAATACTTTTTCAGATTTGAATATTTTGTTAGACTTATTTTATTTACAAAAAAAGAATAACTAGTTTTTTTTTTTATAATAACTAAAATAGCAAAATCTAGGATTTTGCCCTTAGCTACAAAATAGCAAAATCCTTTCATAAAGTAATGTTTATTGGACCATAAAAGAAGGAGGGTGTTCAAATTCAAACCGATTCAAATTAAACCGTTCATTCAATTCAAACTGAAAACTGATTAAAACCGTACTAATTCGGATTTGTTTGGATTATATTTTTTGCAAATCGCTAGATCGGATCGGATTTCAAATCTACTTTTCATAACCGATTCAATCTAATCCAAACTGCACAATGTGCTATAATATTATTATTATATTTACAATTATATTTATAACATGTTCAATTTGTTATACATTTTTATATTATTCATGTATTATTATTATTATTTAATAAATATTTTCTGTTCAAAATGTTATTTATTTATTTATTTTAACTAACCTATAATTTTATTTCTATTGTTATGTTATGATTGGTTTTTTAAGATATTATTGAAATTGTTATGTTATTGTTGATTATTTAAAATTTGATGTTGAGATTTGTTATATGTATTTAATTTTTTTTTAATTTATAAAACCACATATCCAATCCAACCAAAACCGCTTGAAATTAGATGGGATCGGATTTTTTTTCTAAAATTATCCTATCCAAACCACATTGCAAACACTCCTAAAAAGTAGTTAATTTATCGATGATGTATTTAGAATTTTCCCACTTTAAGTGATAATTTCTATGTTTTATTATTAACACGTTTTTTTTTTTTTTACTAAAGATAGGAGACTCGAACTCGCAACCTCTTAATTGAGTATGGGGAGACTATGCCATTTTAGCTATAACTCATTTGCTAACACATTGTTTAATATATTGGTTGTATGCAATAATATGAAATTAAAATAGATTTTAAATATCTTATTAATAATTTATAAATATCTTTGTTTCTAGTTTCTAATTTTATATATTTATTTATTATTATTATTATCCGAGCAAGCTGTGAAGTCTATCTGCTACTAACTTCAAGAATGGAGCTCTGTTCTCGAACCTTAACAACTCTTCTTCATCGCACTTCCCCTTCTTCTTCTTCTTCTTCTTCTTCTTCTAACTCTCTTCTTCGTGCAACTACTTGTAACTATGCAACACCTTCCAAATCCAGCAACTACTTCAACCTCTCATCATCTCATTATCATAATCATCATGTTCTTCACCACTTCCAACAACAACCCTTTCTCTTTCACCATTATCACGGTAGTTTTTCTCCCTTCACTGTTTCAGCTTCTTCTTCTTCGGCGGCTGCTTCTTCCACAGAAGAGAAAATGGACCGTCTTCCGGCAGAGTTGAACGTCACCGAAACACAAGAACCCAATTCCAGAGTATGCGCTCTTCTTCTTCATCCGTTTTTTTTTTCTGTCAATGCTTTGATTTTAATAGCTCATTTACATAATTACATCGATGCTCGAAGTTTTGGTTTGCTTAGATTCTAGCTCAATAGAGTAGCTTCTGCAATCTATGTTAGTAAGGTGTTTGCACAATTAGGACTATTTTAGAAAGTGAGATTTTTTAAGGGTTTTGGTTTATTTTTTAATTTCTATTGTCAATAATATGCTTTTATATATGATTACTTAAGGTTTAATTACACATAATTTCATCAAATTTTTAATTAAATGTTTAAAAGTTTATGATTGGGTCCTATACTAAATAAAATTTTGTAATTAGATCCTTGTTAGTTGTTATTTTTAAGAAGAAAACACAATAATCATAGAATATTTGCTTTTAGAATATTTCATTGGTATACAAAAACGTATATTCGGAAAAAAAATGGATTTTTAAACAAAAAATAGTTAGAAATAACCTAATTGAAAATTTTATGAGTCTAAGTTTGTGGGACTATAAAGAAGGATTCAATTAGTTTATAATTTATATGCACTTGTAGTTAGGCATTCAATAATATATTCAGTACCCTTAAAAAAACTGACCTTTTATTTCAACATATTATCTCATTTCATTGCAGGTTAGACTTCAAGTGGAGGTGCCACCAGTTGTCTGTGAGGATTGTTACAAAAGGGTCATATCTGAGTTTACAAAGCAAGCAAAGGTACTATCACCACTTAATTTATGCTTTATACATGCAATTATTATCTATAATGCCCGCAGTTTATGATTCTTTTGTATCTACATTGATGAGCATAACATCCCTACCTTGTTATTCTTATAAAATATTTTAGCTGACTAATTTTTACAGTCCGAGGTTACTGCTTCACCATATATCTCAGAAGTTTGCTCAAGATTCATGTATCCAAAATTTTTGAAATAGTATGCTACTTTTATGGGCTAATTTACCGTTTCACATCAACAGGTCCCCGGATTCCGCCCCGGAAAGCCGGTTCCAGAAAGTATTCTTGTCGGTTACGTCGGGCGCAAAAATGTTCAGAAGGCCACAATCGAATCTATATTGAGGAGAACACTTCCACATGCTATGACTTCAGTATGTTGCATTATGGTTTACTTTCTTATCTTCTTATGTCTTAGTTTCTTCCTAATGTTTAGTCTATTATACAATTCAGTTCGTTGCGTTTATTTGAAATTACTGAAATCTCTCTTCATTCTTCAAAGTGATGCTTAAATAGTTATTGATCTTTCCTCATTGTCAACAACATGGCCTGAAATCTATATGCTGCTGAGATTGATACTGATCAAGGGATCTTTTTGTTTAATTATAATGTTTTCTACTATTTATCGTTTATCCGAAGTTAATACTGAAAAAACAAATGGATTATTAGATAAGATATACTACTTTGGTCTCATACTTAATACATAATGATCCATTCTATTTATTAGGTTACCAGAAAGGCTTTGCCGGACTCTGTGCGTATAGTGACTAAATTTTCTGAGTTGGAGAAAACATATTCTTCTCAAGGGAGTCTTAGGTACAACATGTATTGGTTAAGCTAAATGTGTAATACTCGGTGGGAAGTTTTATTGATTATTGTTCCCGATTTCTGTTCTCCAGATATGATGTCCTTGCTGATATTGTACCTGAAATCAAATGGGTTCCTGATAATGGATACAAGAATCTGAAAATTGTTGTTGAAATAGACAGTGATATTGATGCTCAGAAAGCATCTGAACAAGAATTCAAAAGGCGTCACAAATCCATTGGTGCGCTGAAGGTTGTTGCTGACAGAGGACTACAGGTGGCTGAACTTGATTTATATCCATCAACTTGGTGTACATGCATTTTAATATGATTCTTTGCTAACATTTTAATCATTTTCCTCAAATTTTGAAGTTCTGATCATTTTCATATTTTTACTAATTACTAGAAAATAATTGGCAATCAAATAGTGTTTCATTTTCTTTGTATTTAGTATTATCCTGGTAATTATTTTTTGCCCAAATTGACATCAACTTTATTTTGTTTGCAGGCTGGTGATGTTGTTGTCATTGACATCTCAGCAACAACCATTGATCAAGATGAATCAAAGATTAAAAATATTCCTTCTGCTGAAAGTAAAGGTCTGGTGATGTTCTTGAAGGATGATCATATACCGATATAGGGGTAGCATTCTTGTTCGTGGTATATCATGAACTTTTTTTCCGCTAAACCTTATTCTATTGCGTGTGCAGGATTTAACTTCGATACAGAAGATGGTTACAGAATATTGCCCGGTTTCCTTGATTCTATAATTGGAATTCGTCCGGGTGAAACAAAGTCATTTCCTCTTGTGTTTCCTGAAACATGGAATCAAGAAAATCTCCGTGGTGTTCATGCTCAGTTTACTGTAAGTTTCTTATACACAATTCACATGCTCAATCCAAAAGTTTATTGTATTAGGGCCACAAGCCAGCCTAGTGCTTTATGTAGCCGCATATTTTACAGACTTCTATGGTGCTTTTAATCCTCCTTTTGTTAAAAACTTTGGACCTTTTAAATAGGATACATAGAGTGCTTCACTAGCTCTGAGAACATGAATTTTGTAGTTCATGTATCCTCATTCGTCACTAGATATTTATTATCTTATTATTGGCTTAGCTGTTAGACCGGCCTCTGACTATATTGAGTCATGCTTATTAAACCTCTCTTCATTGATTATAGGTTGAATGCAAAGAACTATTTTACAGAGATTTGCCGGAACTGGATGATTCTATTGCTGATAAGCTTATCCCTGGATGCACGACAGTGCAACAGGTGAAGAATTATTTTCATTTTAGAGTGTAAAAATGAAGAATTATATCAAGTTGAATTCTGAGTCTTAACTTTTTGGTATGAATTTTCAGGTCAAAGACCTATTGTTGCAGAGATGTCAAGAGGTGGAGCAATCAGCTAGAGAACAAGCAACTGATAATGCTATATTAGATCAGATTTCCAAGGTAAAGTGACATTGTATTGATTGGTAGCAGTATTATTTTGAAGTTGTCTAGTCTTGTAGGTTGCAATGCATGTTTCTCAATTTTGTTTGCAATTTGCATACTTCTCATTAACAAGGGATGAGATAATGATATGACCCTCTTTTTTGTATGGCCTGAATGGTCAAATAATCTATATCAAGTATGTTGGAAAATTTATACTTGGAAAACATCCGTTGTTGATATTTTTGCATTACCTGCTACAAGAAAATGCTGGTGTATGCATTGTTTATCACAACACATATTTATACTTGTCATTTTCAGATGGTAGAAGTTGATATACCTCAATCCTTGTTTGAGGAACAAGGTAGGCAGCTATATGGAGCCAGCCTTTTAGAAATACAGGTACTTATTGCAACTGTTTCAAGCAAATCAAGTAAATTGTGTTCCAATATTTTGTAAAAACAAAAGGTCGTCTTGTTTCTCCGCGCTACACATGATTTACTATACTTGCTTGTCCTAATGTTATGCAGGCGAAGATGAATCTAAATGACCAGCAATTGGCTTCTCTGTCAAGTCAAAAGGCTGTGAATGAATATCTTGAGCATCAGAAGGACAATATAAGAAATTTGATAAAACAGAATCTGGCCGTTGGTGATATATATAGGCGCGAAAATCTGCAGGCATGCTTATCTGATTAAGACATTTATCCTTTATGTTTTGGCCACTCAATTTGATGTGATTGAGAAATAACATTTGCTTTCCTATTGGACCATTTTAGTATGTTTGTTGAATGCTTTGTGCTTATTAAAATGATTTCTGCATAATTCTTTTGCAGTTCTCCACTGAGGACCTTGTCAAGGAGGTTGAGAATTCCATCACCGAATTCAAACGTCAAAATCAAGAATATGATGAGGAAAGGGTAAAGGATCAGGTAATTTGCATGTTCTTTCAAGTTTGTTGACTTAAATTCTATACTCATTCTACTCATTGATTTAATATGATACTTTTGAACTTCTATGAAGGTCCAAGAAATACTAGAAGGAGCTAAGGTGCTTGAATGGTTGAGAGAACATGCAGAGATTCAGTATGTAACCAGATGAGAGATAAACAGTGGCAAAAGCAAAGCCAAGAAAGTGTAAGTTCTATATTTATTTGTATGAATTTCGTTTCGGCTGATGTATGTTATGAGAAAATAAACTATTATTGATTGAATTTTGAAGAAATAATTTTAAGAACATAATTGCAACTTAGAAACATCTGTCTGTGTTAAACTTCTTTGCAAAGTTTGACATGGCCTGCCTCAGGTTACGTCAATAATCGACCCCACTTAATGAGATAATGCTTTGTTGTCAGCGTTGTAATTTCAGATTACAAACTATTTAAAGTTTCAGACAAACAGGTAACAATAATACCAAATATTAAATTTTTCAATGTTAAAGGCCTAGAGAGAAATAAGTTGTACCTACTTGAGCAGCTAGAATGAGAGTATGAGTCAAAAACCAATTTTTTTTTTCTTTTTTTGATGATTACCCCCTTGTTCCAATAGGGGCATCATCTATCAATATTAACTAATGAAAGCATGGTTTATAAAAAAATGTACATTAAATCAATCTTGAATGAAACGGCTTTCTCTTAAAACCTGCCCCAGCTTGTTGTAAAGAGCATGTTGCTCCTCCATATCAAGGTTCCTCAATACCTACATCATCAATAGATAATTGCATATAAGTTTTAGATTAAATAAAGTTAAGTGGTTATATTTGTATTCTCTGAGAACATCTAAATATTGTTAGAAGGAACTAGAGTTATCTGATTTCAACTTAATGGAAAATTACTAAATAAATTTCTTAGAGAAAAAGAATGCTGACCTGGCCTAAAACCATCTCAACTGAATAGTCATGGGGAGCAATGAATGATTGATAGTAGATGTAGACAAAAACAGCCATTACCATCTGAAAAGGGATGCATGCTAACACAGTGTAAAAACAATATAATTTTTTGGATTATTGCATATGAATATCTTGAACAGCAAGTTAATTACTGTAATACTATAGTGACACTATTCCCTGAATTAAATTATTGTCTGCTTAGATTACTGTATACCTATTAATATTTATAGATTCATATATACCTGACAATCCATTCTGTCAGTGACTCCACCATGTCCAGGTATACTGTCTCCAAAGTCCTGTATTCATAGAAAGATATTAAGGGACACTGAGATAGTATTTTACATCAGAATAAATATAGGGAATCAAATTTTAATTAACTAACATTAATTATTTTTTTTATTGTAATTTTTTTTAATGCTCACTATTTTGAGAATTTAGGTTTTAGAGTTCAGATTTAGAGTTTAAAATTTAGAATAAAAGGATAATTTTGAAAAGGTTGGCTGATATTGACTGAAAAATAATTGGTCATATGTAATATCATCTAATTTACTCCAAATTAAATTAAAGAGCAAAGAAAGACCTTGATTTTGAAAGCCCTTTTGAAACCACTTGCAAAAAATCCTCCAAATGGTGCTATAATGGAGGCAAATAGTCCCATCCACAAGGCATGCCACTGTACTGGCAAAACTGCTATCTCTTTCCAAGGAAGCTAAAAACATGTTGCAAAATTATTTAAAAAGAAAAAGAGCCTAATTATAAGATTATGATTATTATAATAAAATTTCTAAAACTCAAGAATTATTATTATGAATTACCCATTGAGCAATTAATGTTGGTAAAGGAATGTACTCTGGCTTAAATATTGGATCAGGGTCACACTTAAGCCAACCAGTTGATAAGTCCTGAATTGATTGATTCCACCAAAAATGATACCATAGTTAGGAACATCACAAGTCCTTTGGTCAAATTCATATATTAATTAATTAGTTTAATCCAATGAAAGATTGTTACCTTCCTTGGACATGTTAGCCAATGGAAGCGACCCAAGAAGTTAGCAAACTGCAGCAAATATTAACAGTTAAATCAGTTATGTCTTTTTGTCATTTTTTAACATGTTTTGTTCTTAGGAAAAAAAAGTTGGCCACCACTCATGATATTACGAACCGTTAGATGGTTCAGTCAAACATGTCAAACTATCTAATAGTCCATAATATCTTCACATGAAGATGTCTTCATGGAAGTAACTACTAAAAAAGTTATTTCTTTTTCTATTTTCGTATTCTTAGATTTCAGACGAATAGAAAAATAGACAAATTTTATATCAAAACAGATGTATTTTTATCTTTTTCAATATCTGTCTCTCTCGCCAAACAAGTGATTGATGGTTACCGCAAATGCAGCAATCATGGTGGCAACAGAAGCTCCAATGAAACCTTCCCATGTTTTCTTTGGAGAAAGCTTTATAAGAGGTGTCCTCCCAAAAAAGAAACCAAAGAAATATGCAGCAACATCATTCATTGCAATTAGCCCTGCAGGGAAAAGAAACCTTCATAACAAAATTTAACATGTTAGTTAGTTTCTTCTTAATCTTAATCTTAATAATGATATAATATTTTAAGGTAATGGATGAAAATGTATTACATATTACCAGAATATGCCTTCAAATATATTGGCTACAGTGAATGCAGATTGGGCAAACACAACAATGAGTATCATATGAATCCATGCATATTGACCAAATTGGTACTTGTAATATCTCTTCCTTAGTGAAAGAATAAACCATACAAAACCTGAGATTATATATAAATGAAACCAATTACTCTGATATAATTATAATTAAACTTTGTAATAATTAAGCAACTAATTTAAATAACTAACCTGCAATATATAGGAAGTAACATATAACCATCTGATACTTGATGACGTTGCTGACAAGTCTATATAGGAATTTATCTGATGAAACTGTATTCACAAGTTGCTGACTCAGAATACGCCCATATACGTATAGCATTGCTGTGAAGAAAAAATGCCTACAACATTCAAAATCATATCATCATCTTGCTATTTTTTAATATCTCTGTATAGTTCTATCCTAATTAGTGGTCCTAATCCTAATTAAGATAACCAAGAGTTATCAAAACCTAAGACACTATTTAGCATGAAAATGAAAGTAGTATGTAGCTTACCAGTTCAAGAACTTAAACTTAGGGAGACGTTTATCTTGATTATTAGTATTAGCCTTTCTTAGTAGATTGAAGAGTTCATGTGCCATAAAGATTTGAATAACAACCACCATGGCCCACATGTAAAGATGACCCAAGTATATGAGAAGTAAGAGACTTAAAAGCATCCATAGTGATGAGTATGCACGTATCCACATTGACTTGTACTTAGCTTTGTCATCGATAAGCAAATGGTTAGTCCCATTTAATTTGCTTATCTCTGCAGGAATCTGCACATAATTTAAGGAAAAAAAAAATCAGCATATTGCTATATTCAAAATAACATATTTTTTTAGTTGTCCATGTTATCTTTTAATTCGACAGATTAAGAACTAATTCATCGCGAAATTGAGTTCTCTTTAAGGTAGCGTTTGGTAGAGAGACAGAGATTAAAAGACTGAAATTGAGGCACAGAGACTCGAGACAGACTGAAATAAATCTCAATATTCTGTTTAGTGCAAAATAAAAGACAAAAATTAAAATAAAAATAAAACTCTAATTTAATTTGTACAAAAAGTAAAATTGGAATTAATTAATTGAAATGAGGGTATTTTAGGTATAAAATGTTATTAAAGTTTCAGTTTTCGTCTCTAAAAATTTTGGTCTCCAATGTCCTCACTTTTTGAAGATACTGAAATACTAAAATTTTAGGGACAGAAACAAAAATTTTAATACCAGTCTCTGAGCCAATAAATATGATACTGAGTCTCAGTTTCTCAACCTCTGTCCCAGCACCTCAAAACAAACGCTATCTAAGTGTCTGTCGCTGGCCAATAGATTACTGCATGTACAAGATAAAATTTGAACCCCAAACACTTACGTGAGCTAACCACTCGACCAACCCAAGATAGTTATTCAAAATAACATATTAGTACCTACGAGGTACACTAATATTTATATGTTCAAATAAATAACTAAATTGAATCGGTCTAGTAGTTAGCTTACTCGTCTGCTTACTCAATGTCCTTAATTGCGAATATAATTGAACAAATTACTAACCTCGTTTGAGTGTGAATGCTTTCGTTGGCGAATAAAACCTGGAGTTCTTGGAGAGTTACAGTTATGGAATTCATTATTGATATCTCTCATTGATGATGTAGAGATATTTCGGAGATGTTTTGGAGTGGAAGACATGAATGCATTTAGACCTTGATCCCCCTAACATCATACATCACAAAATTTAGGGTGTAATAATAATAAGCAAATCCATGATTATATATGATCTTCAAAAACAATAATGAAGTTAAAATCATGTGATGATGTTATGTGATCCGCAATTTAAAACCATACACTTAACATAAATTGATCTCAATGTATTATGTGTCATTATTTAACCTAATTCAACAATGAATATATGCATTGTTATTATTGGAATAGAATAGATCTTTGCCTATCTCAAACTCAAGAAAGAAATGACATGCATGATCATTAGTATTGAGAATGAAATCGTACAAGTTATTATTGTAATGCAAAAAGAGAGAATTTACTTACTTGGTGAAAGTTACGTTGTTGAAGAGGAAGAAAACGCAGGATGTGATGTGATGTGTGATGTGTGATGTGAATGTAATTTGTTGAATGTGGCTTGGCTATGTTTGAGGGAAAAGAGAGACACAACAAACTATATAGCGGTTTTCTTTGACCACCCAAATATTTCTAACTATATAATCGTCCCTCCTTATACACTCCAATTCCTTATGCCTAGTGATCATAAATATATGTATAACATTAACAATAAAATCTTATCTTCTTAGCT
>NC_029791.2:2166519-2172413 GCF_000816755.2 Arachis ipaensis | reverse complement strand
CTTAAGAGGTAGATAAATCAAATTACATTAGTATAATTATATTAAAATACGAAATATACATTGAAAATATATAAAATAATATATTTAAATATATATAAATGAACAATGATTATTTTTTCGTATATATATATTATGTGATGGATTTTTTTTTAATACATACGCTTTGTAACATTGGGTGTTGGATATATGAAGAAATTTTTTAACAATAGTTAGTGTGTAATATAACACAATAATGAATTTATGGTATGAAAATAAGGATTTTTTTTTTATAAAAATTCATATGCAGTTATTTTTATGTAAAATTGTTAATTAAAAATTGTTAAATGATTAAATATATTTGACTAAAGAAAAAGTATAGGGAGCCAATGGAATATTTGTACAATGTGCACAACAAAGATTTAGAGAAGTATTAGAGATATAACTATTAGTGTTATCTTTTCCCATTAGTTGAAGCTTTTTGGGATGAATAGTATCATAACATGGTATCAAAGCTCTAGATCCGAAAGGTCAAGAGTTTGATCATTGGTGAACTCCAAAATCAATTTAAACTTTTGGGATGAGATGTTTATTATCCCTAATACCATGTTTATTTTTTAACTCATATAACCCATTGTACACATTGTACAAATATTCTATTGGCTCCCTAACAGGACTCTTGACTAAAGTATAATTCAATAATTTTTAATTATTAACTTTACATAAAAATAAAAATAATTGTACATTAAGTGTTTTCTTTTATTTTTTAGTAAGTTTGATTTATTATTTACCCTAATCTTTTTTTTTACCAAAAATAGGAGACTCGAACACGCAACCTCTTAATTGAATATGAAAAAACTATGCCATTTGAGTTATAAGTCATTGGCTTATTTACCTAATCTTTACTCCCACATCAAACTAACCCTTGATGTGAATGGAATTGATACTACGTACACTGGCTTAAAAAATACAAATGATGTATGTTTTAATTTTCGCCTAACTTCTAACTTCTTTTTTACTAAAAAAATAGTGGGGCTTACAGAAAGAGGAATTTTCTTTTCTCTTTCATTTGATACAACATTATTAGAGGGACACTATGATTTGTAATATCGACATTTAGGTGTATATCTATTACTATTCTATTAACAAAAAATAAAAAATAAAAATAAAAGTATAGAGTTTGTTGCCTAATTTGTTGATACTAAAACGGTCCCTCTCTCCAACTTTTTTCTACAACAGTTATATATAGAGTTACATGCTATTATTATTGTTATTCACGCAAATTTATATTTAAATAATAGGTTTAAAAATTAATTATTTTATTAATGTGATAATACATAATTAATTATTTGGATAAATTTTTTTATATTAACAATACATAAAATATTCATAACTAAACCTTCACCTTAAAAATATAACATATTCAAGTCGTGCATAGTAGTTATAATATATATAATATCATTTCTCAGTACAAATTAAATTTACCATTAAAATGGACATTAATTCGATTTGGTGGCGTAACAACTATGGTACAAGTGGCAAACCCAAGAAAGAGAAATTTAGGACCAACACTTTTATTAAAATTTGGTCAGTAGTTAATTAGTAAAAGAAAAGTGAGTAATTTTATATTATTAAATATAATCTCACACTATTAAAAATACTAATGATGACTATAAATCAATCGAATGATGCTCCCATAAAGACGCGTAAAACGTCTTTTTGTAAAGACACTTATGTGTCGCATTATTATTAGACGTATTAATGAATCGGTTATTTTTAAATTTTAAAAAAAACTAGAATAAAACTAATTTAACCAACTTGGGTTGGTTGAGTGGTCAGCTCACTCGTCCGCTTAAGCAAGTGTCGGGGGTTCAAATCCCGCCTTGTGCATGCAGCAACCCGTTGGCCAGCGGCAGACCCTTAAACGGAGCTCAGATCCGCGACGGATTAATCCTTAACCTGTCGAATTGGAGGATACCGTGGACAACAAAAAAAGAATAAAACTGATTTTTTTATAACAATAACAATGAATCCAATTGTTATCAGATCCGGTCAAACCGACCAATTTACATAACCCACTGGATCATAGTTTTTTTTAAATAAAAATTAGGGATATATTTATCTTTTTATTAAAAAATTTAAACATGTCTAATAATTATAGTGCAGTGGGTTTATTATTGTTGCTATAATAAACCGATTTTATTATAGTTTATTAAAAAATAAATTATTAACCGATTTAATAAAAATATACAATAATATCATGACACATGTAAACGTCTTTAAGAAAAAATGATATTTTTAATGTTTTTATCGAAGTGGCCTCCAAAAATAAATGTGATTGAAAGATTAAGTAAAATATTTTATATTGTTAGTGTATTAAAATCATAGTTCTGAAAAATCAAATTAGATCGGCGAGTCGGATCGGTTCAACTTCGAACCGACAACATTAATAATCCGGTCAGACATATAAAACCGTTGATCAAAAAAAAAAGACATTTTTAGTATCTTTATCGAAGTGGTCTCCAAATTGTAAAACCTGCTGGTCTCTAATACTCCTCTCCAATAATTGGGTTTATTAATACCAATTACTCATTTAATCGTCAAGCTAAGGAAGTAGGTAGTTAACTTATAAGAGCTAAGAGAAATAAAAAATTAATTTGGGTTGGTTGAGTAGTTAATTCATTTATTCGTTTTTAAATTCTGCATTATATATGCAATAATCACTATACGAAAATTAGTAGATAGTGACAGACTGACGGTTTTTTTTGCAACAGTCAACCAAAATTGCTGCAAAAGAAAAAAACTAAGAGAAGTAGGTACAAACTCATTAAACTGCCGTTATTTGTTGGAATCCTTGAGGTTAATCTATTAGTTAATGACAAACTCTTAAATAGAGTTTAAATTTATAATAGATTAATCTTTTTTCTGTTAGACTAATACTGTATTTAAAAAAAAAAAAAAAAACTAAAAGAAGCAGGTACAATATGTTGCAAATAGGGTTTAACTTGGAAAGATTTTGTGCCTAATAAAATACTACAATCACATGTGAGGGTGGCAATCTTAACTCATGTTTATTTAGGCTAAATGGCAAGTAATTATTTTAAAATACAAATGCATGTGATGGATACGTTATTAGAGATATTGTGCTTTCGGCTGGTCAATGTTACCTATAAAAAATTAATAATAATAATAATAATAAACAAAAATGTTAGCTATACAAAATTCTCAAGTTTCGAATGTATTCTCTGTCTGTTGTGTTAAGGTCACATGTGCATTCCATTGGTATCTTCCTTATCGATTTGCTGTTTTCCACACTTCACACTAATCCAATCTAAAATCCATAATACTTTTTTATTCAACATTTTAATTTTTAATTTTATCAGACTACTTTATTACTTTTTATTTTATCAGTTAAATTAATTTTACATTATATCTTTCTAATTGATGTAACAACTTACGAAACAAAAGTTTTAGGGATTAATTTAGCAATCAAAATTTGTTTAAAATTAAAGTATATATGACAAAAAAATTTTAAGACCAAATCCTACAATGATCAATTTTCTAGTTGTGAAAAAGTTTTCAATTCGAATTTAACGGAGTAATCATCATTAATTGGACCATACTCCTTGAAGTTAGTATGCAATAATTTTGTTGGTCAAACAACAATAGAATTTTAGATGAAATTTTAATTTGCTGTAAATTAATTTTTAATTTATCGAATTAAAAAATACTGTAAAAAAAAATAGATAGATGTGTAAGTTATATATATTATATATATTTTCTTCCCTCGTATTAGTCAAAATTTATTCAAACTAAACACATAACACATTCTTTATAATAATAGATAATAGAAATCAATTTGAATTAATCGAGTGGTTAAATGATTCATTCACTTAAATAAATACATAAAGAATTTGAATCATAATTTGTGTACGTAGTAATTTATTATTCAGCAATAAACTCTTAAATAAAATTTAGATGGTGAAAATTAAACTCAGGTGTAGTCGATTTCACGTGAAGTTGATAGCTGAGAACAGTTAGATGAAAATTTAGACAAATCAGTCAAATTATTCGACGACTCTCAATTATCAACTTCACATAAAATTGACTGTACCTGAATTTTCACCAATTTAGATTGATCTGTAACAAATAACTTCTTGACCAGATGAGTTAAAATATGCAATGCAAAAGTAGAAGGCAGAAACTCATGCCGGCAAGTAAGCCAACCCTTAATCACATACAGTAATATTATTAGGATAATTAATTAATTAAAGGGTGACACCTTTTTATGTCTTTTAAGCTCTATATTGAGGTTATTAGCTAACCAACCCAGCATACTTTGCAGGTTGAATAATAAATAGATAGAGCTACCAATTTATTGCTCAAACTTTTCTAAAAAGTTGTAAGCAGCAAATTTATTTATTTGTTTGCATATATAATTGAGAGATGCATGCTTAATAACAATTTTAAAATTGGTTTAATTATTCTGTTGGTCCTATAGTTTCATGAAATTTTTAATTAGGTCCCTATACTTTTTTCTTTTTAATTAGGTAATTGCACCAATTTTTTTTTTCAATTAGATAATTGATTTAATTTTATAGGAACTCATATAAAAAAATTTGGTGTAGAAACAAAAATAAAAGAAAAAAAAAATATATGGACCCAATTAAAAAAAATTTTGGTACAAAGACTCAATTAAAAAAAAAATACAAAGACTTAATTAAAAATTTTACAAAATTATAAAAACAAACATAATAATTAAACCTTTAAAATTCATAGTTGTTAGATATATAGGCAGAAATTTCATAATAAGCATATGATTAACAATAATGAAATGAGTAATTTGAGGGACAAAATAAAAAATATAAAATGATCATTATTATTTGTCTTGCGTGTAGAAATTAAATCATGAATCAATAATAAAAGGAAACTAATGATTGATGAAGTATTCTTTAAGTAAGAACGTGACTACTAAATATGTGCATTAAAATATTATTATAATAATTTTGTAGAAAATATGGAAATTTATGGGGGGCCATATAGAACACTTGATGGGCACCAAGGCTGTTTATGGATTTATCAATAAAAATGGTGAAACGTAGGACCATAGTCAATGCATGATTAATTATATTCTAATAATGGATACTTACGTAGAAAAGAGAACCAGGTTATGGTCCAAAGAAAGTGACGAAAATCAAAATATAAAATGTAGTTCTTTGATTTGCACGCAGCATAGACAGGGTTTTTTTTTTTATTTGGGTACAGGAATAAAAGTAGTGATGTATTTTAATATCGTAATTTTTTGATATTTTTTAAAGTATAAAAGGTACATAAATCAAATAGGTTTACTAAATTTTGAAATATGGAACATTTAACAAAAGGCCATGCATGCCCGTTGGTGTTATTATGACAACATTGCCCTTTGTTAGGCTCTTTGGGACTATTCTTGGTCTTTAAATTATTATTTCATATTCATATTTGTACGTTATAGATTTTTATTATATATATTCTTACACAAGTCTATGATTGATGATTGATTTCAATACATAACTCATTTTCTAATTAAATTTCACAATATATAATTGAAATTGGTAGTAGCATGAAAGTTATTAAAAGATGAGCAACAAGGTCGTGTAATATAAAATATGAAAACTAATCAGTGGCATATTAATTAAATGTTAATATATGTGTAAAATAAATCAATAATGGTATATTAATTAACAATCATATTAATTGTGTATATTAAAATCAGTTATTAAAATTAATTATTAATATAAAATATACTTTAAAATATAAAATATATATTAAAAATAAATTAAATTACATATATATTTATACATAAATACATAATAATTAATTTTAATAGTTAATTTTAGTATATAAATAATATTTTTAATTAACTAAATATTATTAAAAAT
>NC_029791.2:2166000-2166466 GCF_000816755.2 Arachis ipaensis | reverse complement strand
CGAAATACCATAATAAACTAAAAAAATTATTATTAAAAAATATAAATACATAAAACACCAAACATATCTTTAAAGAGCCTCCCATGTAGGCTAGAGAGTAGAGATAGATACATTATTCAAGTTTTCAATTAATCTTTTTGCAACATTACTTTTACTCCTAATTATTATGAATAATATTAGAAGGAAAAAAAGTGGTTATTATTGATTTGAGTTTCAGTTTTGAACAGATGTATTTATTACTTGTGTTCCATTGGGTCCATTTCTTCTCTTTTTCCTCTCCCGCCAATATTAAATTTGTGTGTTTTTTTAGGTTCATCCTTAAAAAAGATGTGTTCATTTTAAATAATATTTAAAAATGAAAAATAAGGTTTAAGTTATACTATTGCCAATAAAAAAATAATATGGAGAAGATCTTATTCTATCGAAAACTAATACTATTTAAAATTAATTTTTTGGTGATTATTAT
>NC_029791.2:2156002-2165841 GCF_000816755.2 Arachis ipaensis | reverse complement strand
TGGAAGAAATAAAAGAAAAGTAGATTTTTGTAATTCATTTATTCTCAAATTACTTCTTAAACCTTAACATTAGAATAATCATTCTTGTATCTAGTGAATTGAACATCAAACTATTATTAACTGTGTATGAGTAAATCAAATAAAAAGTAACCATTTAATTAAAAATAATCAACATAATCATTTACATACCTATTGAATTAAACATCTAATATATTTATTGTTTATATTATTTAGTATTCTCATTGTCTCTCTATATTTTTTCTTAATTGTATTTGACTTGTTCAATAATTTTGCATAAGTTAAAATTATTCTATTGAAATTTTTCAATCATCATCTATACCTTATATCTCATATATTTAAAGTGTTAAACTTAAACATAGGATTAGATAATAAAATAGTGGAGTGGGACCAAGTAGTTTGGCTCCATGGCTTGAAGTTCAAGTTCAAGAGTGAGGTCCTGTGTGTTATGTACTTTGTGGTTAGTGCACTCTTAAACTCACTCACTTTCTTTTTCTCTCTTTCTCTTCTTCATTGTTCCCTACTCACTACTCACAGATCTGAAAGCAACAAACTCACTCACTCACTCTAAAGCCTCATACTCAACGGGGTACTCTTGAGATCTGATTCTTTCTCTTCCTTCTGAAACTCTTCATTCTCATTCTGCTTCATCTTTCTTTCTTAGCTTTGGATTATGCTTCTGTACTTTGTTTGCAGATTTTTTTCTCTCTAGATGCAACTCTCAAGATTTTTTAACTTTCACTTGTCTTAATTGCTCTAATTATTCTGTTAATCACTACTTTTTAGTTTTTACCATATGCATAGACTGGTTAATTTTGCTATATTCTGTTCCCAGAATGAAATGTACCATTTTTCTGTGTTTGTTTGTTTGGTATGTTATATGATTTTCATGTTGATATGAAATTATTGTCTAGTTATAAACATTATGTTCATTCTTGATTCTTCTGTTGTGGTGTAGGCTAGGTTACTCTTGAACTTCAATGGCAGTGACAGAAGCTCATAATCCCCTTGTTGGAGAGAACACCTGTGGTTCCTTGCTAAAGAAGCTGCAGGTAACCTAATTCATGTTTTTTTTTGGTTCTCATCTGTGTAATCACTGATATGTGTATGTATGTTCAAACAGAATTGTAATGCTGGCTTATCTTGCTGTAGGAAATATGGGATGAGGTGGGAGAGAGCGACGAGCAGCGTGACAAGATGCTNNTGCAACGTCGAGGGCGCAACTACTTCAAGCCTTGTCTGATGCTAAGCTTGAGCTATCTAGTCTTCTATCGGCTCTTGGCGAAAAGAGCTCTGCCTTAGTTGTTAGTAACACACACATGAGCTCTAGATTTAACTTTAGGTCACTACTCACTCGTGTGAAGATGATAGTTGAGAACTGTTAGATATTAATTTAGTCAAATATGTCAAACTATCTACAGGTTTTCACCTATCATTTTTACCTAAAGACAATTTTATCTGAGTGGTTATCTTAACTTTATGATGCATCTGAATATTAAGGCTATGTTAGTGTCATTGTATTTGTATTAACTTTAGTGTCATTATATTAATTTACTATGTTGCTATTTGTGCTTTTGCAGCCTGAAAGCACTTCTGGAACTATCAAGGAACAGCTTGCAGCTATTGCACCGATACTCGAACAATTGTGGGAACAAAAAGAAGAAAGAATAAAGGAGTTCTCAGATGTGCAATCACAGATCCAGAAGATATGTGGAGAGATAGCTGGCAATTTAAGTCTCAGCGATAATCCACCTGCAATCAATCAATCTGACCTCTCTCTGAAGAAGCTAGATGAATATCAATCTGAGCTCCAAGAACTTCAAAAGGAAAAGGTGAATCTTCATAGAGAGTATTGCAATTGAGAGCTTAACAGTGTAGTATTTGAAAACTACATTCAATAAACAGTGTTGTAGATTGAGAGTTTCATTGCATTGCTTTGTTTGGCAGAGTGAGAGGTTGCACAAGGTTCTTGAATTTGTGAGTACTGTGCATGATCTATGTGCTGTCCTAGGTATGGACTTCTTCAGTACTGTAACCGAGGTACACCCGAGCCTCGATGATTCTACCGGTGTTCAATCCAAAAGCATAAGCAATGACACTCTAGCTAGGCTGGCTAAGACAGTGTTGACACTGAAGGAAGATAAAAAGCAAAGGCTGCAAAAGGTAATGCATTTAGAAATTAGAACAACCATATGTTTATATATACATTGTAGACTTGGTTTCTATCTTGCCTTGACCGGTGTATCCTTTGCAGCTCCAAGAATTAGCTTCTCAGTTAACTGATCTGTGGAATCTAATGGATACACATCCGGAGGAAAGGAGACTATTCGACCATGTTACTTGCAATATGTCGGCTTCAGTAGATGAGGTCAATGTTCCCGGGTCCCTTGCACTAGATTTGATTGAGCAGGTACTAAAGATTTTCTAAGTATACAGAGTTTGGGCTCTGAGATTTATGCTGCTGATGGATTATTTTCTCATTCTTTGTTGTGAAGGCCGAAGTGGAAGTCGAGAGGCTTGATCAGCTGAAGGCCAGCAGGATGAAGGAAATTGCTTTCAAGAAGCAAGCAGAACTGGAAGAGATCTTTGCCCGTGCTCATGTCGAAATAGATCCGGAAGCGGCCCGGGAGAAGATCATGGAAATGATCGATTCTGGTAATGTCGAACCGGCTGAATTACTTGCTGACATGGATAATCAGATAGCAAAAGCTAAAGAAGAAGCTTTAAGCCGAAGAGATATATTAGACAAGGTTGAGAAATGGATGTCAGCATGTGAAGAAGAGAGTTGGCTTGAAGATTACAATCGGGTACTTATACTTACAATCTCCCTTATGCTTTGATTCATGTTATGATCATTTCAAAATGTGGGTTCTTAACTTGTTATATATACTTTGTGAAACAGGATGAAAACAGGTACAATGCAAGCAGAGGTGCCCACTTGAACCTCAAACGTGCAGAGAAAGCTCGCATACTTGTCAACAAAATTCCGGGTACATATCGAATGAGATAACTTTCTTTGTAAGTAAACAACATGGTGGCACATTAATGGAGTGATTAACTTTGTTTCTTTTGGTATAAATGCAGCCTTGGTTGATACTTTGGTTGCCAAAACTCGTGCATGGGAAGAAGATCATGACATGTCATTCGCATACGACGGCGTTCCTCTTCTTGCTATGCTAGACGAATACGCCATGCTTAGGCACGAGAGAGAAGAGGAAAGGCGAAGGATGCGAGTAAGATGTCTTTATGTAAAGCTGATAGTTGAAAATCGTTCAGTAGTTTGACAAGTCTGACTAAATTGCTTAACATAATATATGTCAACATCTTAACTATCATACATAGCTCATGGAATTTGTTATGTGCAGGACCAGAAGAAGTACCATGAGCAGCAAAGCACAGAACAAGATTCTGTATTTGGATCAAGACCTAGCCCTGCTCGGCCGGTGAGTGCCAAGAAGGGAGGTCCTCGAGCTAACGGCGGAGCCAACGGGACTCCTAACCGGAGGCTATCACTGAATACTCATCAAAATGGAAGCCGGTCGACCTCAAAAGACTCGAAAAGAGATAATCATAGACTATCTGCACCTGTGAATTATGTGGCCATATCAAAAGAAGATGGTGCTTCTCTGGTCTCTGGAACTGAACCCATCCCTGCATCTCCCTAGTGAATGAGAGGGTCTTTGTTTTTCAAACCCAACAATTTCATCTTTGTAGCATTCTCATATTACTAGTTGCTGCTGTCTTTAGGATATAAATATATATATATATAATATAATGTGAGTGACCATATAATTTGGAGAGGGAACTTTTCTTAGATGTGCATGTTATGTTTGATGTTTGGAGATTTTATCAATACATGTTGGCTTATCCACTGAAGCCGTTTTATCTCTATTTTTTTTTTTACCAAAAGATAAAATATTTTATTGCATAAAACAGTATCAAATCGATTTTGTTAAGTAGACAATGACTTTTTTAGATAATATAAACAATAAATTTTAAAATTGGTTCAATAAAATAAAAACACTCTACACTTCTAAAAAAATTACTAAAATCATGAGTGGATAAAAGAGGTTACTCTATATGTAATTGCATTGTTCACTAACATAGTTCAGAATTTGGGATTTTCCAAGTAAACATGTAATGAAAAAAAACTCATAAAATAGGAATTTCTGGTTGTAGTTTGGGCGGGGTTCGACCCGACCCGGTCAGTTTGTTTGGCCATGGGCCACGACCAAAAAAATATATATATAGAATAAAACGGCGCCGTATCATTGTAGAAAGATCATATTCGAATTCATCTTCGCTAGCTTCAAGGATCTGAGTCTCTCTCTCTTTCTCTCTCTTTGAAGCTCTCACAACGATGTCGAACGAGAACGAACCGGCGAAGCTGCTATTACCGTACCTTCAACGCGCCGATGAGCTGCAAAAGCATGAGCCTCTCGTCGCTTATTACTGTAATCATCTCTTTCTTATTTGATTGTTCTCTTTTCAATTTTTTTTCCTTTTCATAGATTGTTAGATCGATTCCTATTTTTGATTGTTGATTCGCCTGCTCGATCAAGTTTTATTCACTGATCTGAATTGGATAGGATTAAAATTTGATGCTATTACTAATTTTTAGGTCGATTATATGCGATGGAGCGAGGATTAAAGATTCCGCAAAGTGAACGCACCAAGACCACCAATGCTCTGCTTGTTTCGCTCATGAAGCAGCTCGAGAAGGTGTTTAATCTAACTCAGTAAATATAATAATTCTGTTTTCGGCTTAATTTCATTTAGTCCTAATCTTAATCACAATTAGCTATTGGAATTGCAATTGAATTTGTGTTTTGATTGATCTTGTGGATCAACTACTCTGCTTGTTATTGTTTATGTTAGGATTGGAGGTATTTGTGGTTGGTTTTGTTTGTATTTTTCGTACTCAACTTTTGTAATTTCATGTTGGTTCATCGTTGATCCTCCATTTTCTTTCTTACAGGATAAGAAGTCAATCCAGATTGGACCAGAGGATAATCTATATATTGAGGGATTTGCCTTGAATGTGTTTGGAAAAGCAGACAAGCAAGATCGTGCTGGAAGAGCAGACTTGTATGTTACTCGCTTTTTTCCACCGTTTATAACTCCATAATTTCTTAGGCATGAACTGATTTTGTCTTTTGGGTTTTGGCTTATCTGTTGCTTCTGTCTGTTGTATTCCCCTTTCACTCCAAGTATGATTGCTCATATTTCTTTTTGGCGGCTTCTATTTGAACTTTAAAGTTTCATCTTTGACCAGTTTTTGACATAAGTTCTATGACTTGGGCAGGAATACAGCAAAAACATTTTATGCAGCTAGCATCTTTTTCGAGATTCTTAATCAATTTGGAGCACTTCAACCTGATGTGCGTATCTGGTTAATCTATTCAACTTTCCTTTTATGCATCTCTTGTTGCATTTTGCAGATTCTCGCGAACTGTTGTTTATGTTGGAAGTTATTTGCAACTGAAAAATAACTTCTCATTGTTGGTTTAATGCTTTTCTGAATTTCTTTTCAGCTGGAACAGAAACAGAAATATGCTGCCTGGAAAGCAGCAGATATAAGAAAGGCTGTGAAAGAAGGAAGGAAGCCCACAGCTGGCCCACCGGCTGGTGATGATGACCTTTCATTTTTACCGAGTACTCCTAATACTACACCTGTATGGTTCTAAACTCAACTTGGTTTAGTCAGAGTTTGATCAATAAGTAAATATGTGTAATAGACCAATACTAAAAAAGAAGTGTTAATAGAATAATAAATGTGAAGAATTAATTTTCAGCTATCTTTACTTTTGCAGAATGTTGACACCAATGAAACTACTGCAAGTCCTGGACCAGAATCCGATCCGTCACCTAGTTATCATAACCCTGTTGACTACCATAATCTCCCAAGCTCTCATTCTGCACCTCAATTCCATGATACTGCTAATGACCAGCATTTGCCAAACATTCCACCATCTATGCAGTTTCATGATAGAGTAAACAATAATAAGCATTCTTCCAGTGTTTCTCCATCTTCTCAACCTTACACACCTTTCTATCCTTCTCAAGATTACCATCCTCCTCCTCCTTCCCAAGATTATCATTCTCCTCCACCCTCGCAAGATTACCATCCTCCTCCTCCTTCCCAAGATTATCATCCTCCACCACCTGCCCAAGATTACCATTCTCCCCCACTTGCTAGATCAGATAGCTCTTATTCTGAGCCTTACAACCATCAGCAGTACTCACCAGAACACTCACAGCATTTAGGCTCAAACTACCCTTCTCAAGAACCTCCATCTTCGCACTCGTATCCACACTTTCAATCGTACCCAAGTTTTACAGAAAGCAGCCTACCATCAGTCCCTTCGAACTATACTTATATTCAAGGGCCTGATCCTTCATACTCTTCACAGTCTGCTCCTCTTACCACGAGTCATTCACCAATTGCTCAGCATAGTTCTGGGAACAAAAACGGAAATATCTCAAACACTCAGACATATCAGTATGACAGTAACTACCAGCCAGCACCTGAGAAAATAGCAGAGGCGCATAAGGCCGCAAGATTTGCTGTGGGGGCACTTGCATTTGATGATGTCTCAGTTGCAGTAGACTTCTTGAAGAAATCACTTGAGTTACTGACAAATCCATCAGCTGGTCAATGAGCTTTCATGTAAATCCTAGTGTGGGTTTCCATTGAATTTCTACCTATTATATGCATGTTCTTATGTAAATATTGTATATATCATGTTAGCTTGCGGATTCAGCAAACATGACTTTAACTGGAAATCTTGAAATTTTCCTGGAGTATGCTGTATTTCATTTGTTTATCAACGGATCTGTGTAAGAGACAAATGCGATTGTTTGCTTGATGAATTTCATTTTTTCCCCATTATCTACAACACAAGAACAATGTTTGTTCATTTAATTTTTTTTTCCCCTTTTCATTGTCCAAAGAGAAAATTTGCATAAAGCCTTTTTGTTCACTTTTCTTTCTTATTTTTTTCCAAAACATCGACTAAGAAAATATGTATGTATGCCACAACCGGTTAAAGCTCAATATGGTTCGACGACTACCAAAGGTTGAAAATAATTAACACAAAGATTAGTAGATAATGTTCAGAGTTGATGTTCTATGAAGATCGCGTTGTTCCTCTGTAAAAAGGAGTAACAGAATGAAAAATAAAATGTTAAAAAGGAGAAAGAGCTTGCATTTCTGTAAGGTTAAAATGTGGTAATGGCGTTCGCGTGATGCACAATGCAATGAAATTAAAAAGTTGGTAGGTTAAACCATTAAAGCCCAAGCCCATTTCCCTGAGACTATGGAAGCCCACTCTAGGATCACTATGTCTTGCTCTTCCGTTTCACTTTATAGCAACTCTTGCGGAAGGGGTTAGAGTGTTTGCATGCAAATAATAATAATAACCTAATTACTTGTTTAAAAGTTAAAAGTTAAAAGTTAAAAGTTAAACCCCTTTCCTTCTCTTCACACACACTCTTGCAAATCACAGCTAGTCAGCTATGTTGTCACGAATGCGAGTTCTTCGCTCAAAACGAGTCGGTGAATTCTTACTGAGTTTCTGTCGTCATCGCTTTCTCTGCACCAATCTTAATCCTCCTGCAGCCGCCTCCTCACTTCGCATCGGGAGCTACCTCAAATATGCCGCCGTTTCTGCACTCACCGGATCCACCGCCTTCACTGCTTACGTCTCCTACGGTACGTTTAATTTCTTAATTCTTATTATCGGAATTAGATCCGATCAGAAACTATATTAAATTAGCTTTAATCTTCACTGAATTAAATCATTGCGTTGATCTTGAAAAGGTTCAAGTGAAGTTTATTTTGTGTTCACCAGCTTACAGTTTAGATGAAATTGAAGAGAAAACAAAATCGATTCGTGAATCCGCCAAGTACACTACTGCTTCTGGTGCTGGCGATAATGAATGTACAGCTCTTGGCGTGAGTGCTGCTCACAGCTTCTTTAATCTCACATTCGATTTCATGTTGATTTTGCTTTCAGCCATGCATGCCTTCATTATTTGTTACCCTAATTATTGTGCAGAAATTTCAACACGAGTTATATTCAACTGCAATCTCAGGTTCACATCACTTGTCTCGAATTAATGTTTGTGTGTATATAAAAAATTTAGTCATCAAATCAACATTTTTATTTAATTATGCTTTTATTTGCATGCTGATCATATTTCTTTCTAACACAATGTTTCAGTGCCTACTAAAGCAATAGAGCTTTATTTGGAAAAAAGAACCCTAATTGAAGGAATTATTCGAGTATTTTATTTCTTTCTTTCTTTTTATCCTTTTATTTTGGTTTTGACATTTGTTTTTTTTTTTTTTTAAACTATATTTTCTACCTTTGATATTAATCTTTGTTATTCATATACTTCTTTTTAGAGTTATACCGAGCCATGGAAAGATAAACTCCTCCCTGACTTGTCTCCTGATGAAGGAAAACATGTGTATACACTTGTTCTAGATCTTGACGAGACATTAATTTACTATGAGTGGATGGTAATGAATTAGGCTTCAATTGTAAAATATACCATTCTTTGTTTGTATTAAAATTCAGAAAAAAATGGTGAAGCATCTTTATTTTAAAGGTTTTTCTTTTAATTTTGCATGTAAAGCGATTAGATTGGTGGGAGCCAGTCAAGAGACCTGGAGTTGTTGATTTCTTGGAACATCTATCTGGCCTCTATGAAATTGTGGTGTATACAGATGCGGAAAATCAAGGGGTAATATAATGTTTTCTTTATTTTATTAACCGAGTCAAACATAACAAATTGTTTTTGGTGTGACATAAATTTTTTGGAAAAGTCTAGGAGGCCAGCAATTTTATTGAATTTTGGCCAGCATGTAACCAACAGAGAAATGTGAGCCATTGGATGAAATCTTACACCAATATCACACCATTAAATCATCATTGATGGCTATTTGATGGCTACTAATCACAAAAATTGCTGACCCCCTAACATTGCACAAATTTTTTTCCATATTTTATACAAAAATTAAAAATAATTGAAACACAAAAATAAAAGACAAAACTTCTATATATTTTATTCTTTTATCTCAATATTTTTTTTTATATTTTTCATTCTTAAACACTTGCCAAATATAATCCCATGAATTGTTATTTTCTTAATATTTTCCTTCAATATTAATGTATTCTTGTTTTGTTGATTTGTGCAGCATGTAAAAAAAGTAATAAATAGGCTAGATCCCACTAAAAGATGCATTAGATATACCTTATCAAGGGTAGCTACTAAGTATCGAGATGGAAAACACTTTAGAGTAAGTATTACTTTGTTATTACTTATTCAATTCTCTCTGGAATTTCCTTGGAAGTTATCAACAATGGAACAGTAAATACTGGGTGCAATTTTGCTTGTATACGAGGTAAAATCAAATAAGAAATCTAGGCCAATAGTATTATTATATATATCATGTGTGCTTAATCTTGTCATTTATATATTCATTATAAAATGTTTCGTATATTGTATTCTTATATATATTGAGATGTTATTTTCCGTTTTCTTTATTTGATTTTCTTTGTAGGATCTTTCAAAACTAAACAGAGATCCAGCTAAAGTTATTTATTTAAGTGCCCACGCTTTGGAAAATTGTCTTCAACCAGAAAATTGCGTTCCTATCAAACCATGCGAAGGATTTGATAAAGATGACACAACTCTCTTAGATTTTATACCATTTCTCAAGTGTAAGCTTTCTATATATGTTAAATCTTAAAAGTTGATAAGTAAATATTAAAAATTAGTCACTAAATTAGTTATTATGTATTTATATACAT
>NC_029791.2:2154877-2155896 GCF_000816755.2 Arachis ipaensis | reverse complement strand
GTAATAAAAAGTTCTTGAGATTCCAAATACATATTTTTATATGTAATAGTTGATTGTTAGCTGATTTTTATATACACTTAATTAGACTTTAAAATTGTTATATAATGACATATTCTCTTTACCATATCTTAAAAAATAAAGAAGCTATTTTTTAAAAAAAAAATTCTTTAGTTTCTTTTAAAACTTCTAATAATTTTATGAATTATTAACACACTTTCTGTTTTTGCAGGTGTTGCCCGTCAGCGTCCAACTGATATAAGACCAATACTACAATCTTATAGAGGATGTGATATTCCAACTGAATTCATTAAGCGAAATAAGCGATCCAAGGAGGATAAAAGGTAGCATTAATTAGCTTAATTTTTTTCCTCAAAATTCTTAAAGAAAAAAATACAATTGAAAGATATAACAAGAACCTGCGTTGTTTGCACTAATTTTTTTCCTTTGTTTCAGTTATTGGAGAAAGCTTACGCAAATGATTGGTGTATAGTGGTGAAGAACAAAGAAGAACTATATATATATACATGACTATGTAGATTTCAAGAAGGTTTTTATTGAATCGAGTTTTAATTTATATAAGATATCAAATTTATCTTATTATTCTTAATTTCTCTTTTTCAATGCGTAGAAATCTATCTAAAAGATGTTTAAATTTATAGAATTTATCATCAATGGAAATTGGAACTTTTTTTTATTATTTGTTAATTGATAAATCGATGAATTTTAAATAAAATAATTTGTTGGAAGATAAAATTGGTAACTTACATACATGTGACCAAAAATTTATTCCATCAATTTTACTTTCAGTTCTGGAGTTTTATTCCAGGCCACGTATGTATTAATTGCCTTGCATGTGTTACGTTCCTCGTAATTGAAGTTGTTATTGAAATGACAAGTAGCAATATATGTCGTAAGTTACTATTTTAATATGAGAAATTTACCGTCAATTTTTATCTAAGGGTTACCATACATAGTTCCTCATTAGTCATGGCGTTTAATTTAGGTGCCCAAATAATATA
>NC_029791.2:2152917-2154871 GCF_000816755.2 Arachis ipaensis | reverse complement strand
AATATTTTATTCTAATAGTGATATATCAAAATTTAAATTCTTAATTCATATATAATATATTCATATCAAGAAATCAGAAAATAGTATAGTATCGCTCTAGCTTACTATATGTCCAAAGTTATTAATACAAGGGTAAATATTTTTTCGTTTCCTGACCTTTTAACCAAGGGACAAATATTTTTTCGTTTTCTGACCTTTTAACCAAGGGACAATGTGCACCTTAATCAAAACCTCAACTGACTCTATCCATTCAGGAAAATGGACAAATCAACCTTGACTACTGGTTGACAAATAGTTGCAACTTACAAGAGTGATGTATCAAGCTGATTTGTCAACTCTAAATGGTTATAAATTAAAAATTCCTTCTTTGAAAAAAAAAAAAAAAACTCTTCTCTTCTCCTCTTCTTCCCTCCTTTTTTCTTTCTCTTCTCTTTTCTCTTTGGTCAGTCAGCATCATCATCAAGCTTCACCTTCATCATCATCACCGCGGCACCGCCATCATCGAACCAATCTCTATTTTCTACTTTCTCTTCCTTTCCTATTCCCACATCTTGCCCTGCTTCTTCCCCAGTCCTCAATTGTTGTTGCCTTCGTCGATTCGAGAATGAGCCTTCGCTGCTGCTTCTACTTCTGCACTGTAACAGTTTTTGCCAATGTACTTTTGTCATCGTTCTTCTGCTCTTCATTCTCCTACACCGTAGCTGACTTGCATTTGTTCTAACTTGTTCTACTGTAGTTGTCGTTCTGACTCCACATAATTGATACTGCCATAGTTGCTGATGCCATTGCTATTGCTGCCATCCCTACATCTTATTTTTCTTTTCTATGTCGCAGTCTTTGAGCTGTCAAATTGTCATTGTCGCCATCTTGTCATTGCTATTGTTGCTCGTTGAAGCTGTACCAGAAAAATCGCCAGTCACCATTACCAACTTCACAATCTCTGCCAGCTAACTATTTTGAGGTAACAGATCTTTAGTGAAAGTAAGTATCATTCTCTCAAATCTTAAGTTATGCGATTATGATGAAATTAATGAACTTAATTGTATTTGTTATGTTGATTATTGAGTGTATGATTATCATAATCGTAAGTGAATATGATTATAATTTATGTTAACTGCAAGGGTATAGTGAGTTTGGCTATATTATAAGTTAAAATTTTGAAAAAGAAGATAAGGAGGAACCGTAGGAAGATGAAGAGAATGAAGAAGAACAAAAAAAAAGAACAGAATAAAGAATTTTTAGTCCCAACAACTATTTACCCATTTTTCTTAATGAATGCGGTTTGATTGAAGTTTAAGTATGATTAAGGGGGTGCGTCCTCTCCCAACTAAAAAGTTAGAAATATAATAGTAACTATATCATTGATGTTTGAAAAACGTGTCGAACAATAATTTTTTGACATTTTAAAAATATAAGTCTGACAAATAATTAACCACAACAAAATGAGGAAATAATTAAAAAGCCATAGAAATTAACCAGAATTAAATGACGACTTTGTTAATAAAATATGAAAGAGCAAATGAAAAACCTCGTAAGGTTGAGGATTATATTTGCAAATTCTCAATAATCTGTCCCTCGAATGAATGTTCAATATCAATACATTATTGCTAATAAAATATTATTTATATACACATAAAAAATTCTGAAATCGTTTAATTTAGTGAAATCCCGCCGCTGCAGCTGCTGCCTCTCTCCTGTCTAGATCAACCGCGACCCTCTCCCGTCCTTCTCTTATTCTGTCTAGATCAACCGCGACCCTCTCCCGTCCTTCTCTTATTCCCTGTCTCGGATCTCCTCGAACCAGAGCTCACCGTCGCCGTTCATACATACTCCTCTGTTGATTTGAATTTCTTTGAACCAAATCTCTTCTGTAGATTTCTTTGAATTTCTTTGAATCAGATCTCTTTCTTTGAATTTCTGTTTCTTTGTTTCTGTTTCTGTTTGGGGGTGGGGA
>NC_029791.2:2151324-2152775 GCF_000816755.2 Arachis ipaensis | reverse complement strand
TATCCCAATACATATACTAAAAAAATAAATAAAGCACTTGCTACTTGGTATTATCCCCATATTTTTCATTAAATTCAGCTTCGTATCTCTGGAGAATGGGCAACGAAAGCTGCATAGCCACGCTGTACACAGCGACAAGGGACGCCCAGCGTACGGTGGCGGCACGGCCACGGTGCATGCAGAGAAGTACGGTGGGGATGGTGTTGGAGGCAATGTAGTTCCAATGGTCGTCTTTCTGGCGAGCGTAGCACAAGGCATTGTCAACGGCAGCGCTGAGACCGAACCACGCCCCAAACTTACCGGCCACGCGCGGCGCGTTCACTCCCATAGCGTGCCACGCGCCGGCGAGGCGTTCTCCATCCGGCGAGCGGCATAAGCCTTTGAAAAAGTGGAAGATGGATCCTCCAACCAATGCATATTTGAAAGCGGCGCCGGCGTCTCTGGCGGTGATTTCTAACGACTGTTGCAATGCTTTTTCTGGAGTTTCTGATAGTAAATAATGCATTATTGCATTAATTCTAAGGTTTCAGAGAAAAAAAAAAGGGTCTTTGGCGGCGGCACCAATGGTTTTGGTAGGGTTAGGTTTTATTGATGGACTCAAATTTTAATCCTTTTTAAGCTGATTTTGTGCCTTGAATAGGGCTGCACATGGATCGGATAATATCCGCATATCCGATAATATCCGCATATCTGCGGTAATTATTCGCATCCGATTCGAATTTTGTGGATAATATCCGATCCGCGCTATGGTAGGATTGAATTGCGGATTTAGCAGTGATATCTGCAGATTCAATTCGCAAATCCGCACATCTCATATAAATAACATAGTTTAAGAAAGTAAACTCTAATGTGATATGAATTTTATGATATCTTTGTTTTTAATTTTTTATGTTGTACTTTAACTTAAAATAATTAAACTTAAATTTTATATTATTATTTTTTTTGTTATTCAAGAGAATTTTTATTAATAATATTTTAAGAGTAAATAGGCTCAAACAGGTGAAAAATAAATTTTATAGATATTTTTTTGTAAAAATAATCAAATAGAATCTTAAAATAGTTTTTTTTTTTAATTATACGGATATACCCGATATCTGATCCGATCCGATCCGCAAGTATGCGGATCGGATCGGATCGGATCTGACCTGAAAAAAATGCGGATATTGTATCCGATCCGATCCAATGAGTACAGTGCGGATCGAATAGAATTTTAGCCTATATCCAATTCGATCCGTGTGCAGCCTTAGCCTTAGAGAAGGGTTAACCTAATTTAAGTGGAATAATTGTTTTTGAAATTTGAAGTGATCCAATCCAACCATTATGTAACATTAATTCGTTATTGCCTAGGAATATGTATTTGGTATTTATAAAAAAAAATTAACTATATTACTATTAAAAACATTTGATTTTTAATTATGACATATTTGATTATTTTATTACGATAAATTTAA
>NC_029791.2:2142936-2151302 GCF_000816755.2 Arachis ipaensis | reverse complement strand
AATAAAAATTTTGACAATAAAAAAAGATTGTACAAATTTTAAAGAACAAAATGTTTGTTATGCTTAATATCTTTAGTTTGGTCTGGGGTGACGACGGAATCGTACCATTTGAGCTTTTTTTTCATGCTTTTCTGGGGAATAATTCTAAAATTCTGTTTCTTTGATTTTATTAAAAAATATGACTATTTGAAACTATTTTAGTTAATATTATATACAAATTCTATATTCTATTAGAGAATAGAATCCAGCTAATTCAGAGTATTCCAACGTTTGTATTTTTTATACAAAAAAATTTTTTGAATACCCACACCCAAGTTCCATAGCTTTGGGTCCGCTAGCCCAATCATGATTTTCTTACCCCCAGAGATAAGGGTCCTTACCTTTTTGGCCGGTTGTGGGCGAGGAGGGATTCGAACCCCTCGCTCTTAATACAGGATCATTCAAGTCAGGATTTTTTTGTTATTGGGATAGGTAAATTCTTATTGATCCATGTAAGGATGGATACATAGAATAACCTTTTCTTTTTTTGATACTCATATAAAGCAGAAGATATTTTAGCCATTTGCATCAAGCTCAGACTTCCTTCTTGCATACGTGCTCCTCCGGACGCACATACTAGAATAAGAGGTAAAAGTTGATTGCCAGCATTATCAATTAATACAATATTCAATTTTTCAATTTGAATATAAGATTTTTGAATATAACATTCATTATATTATATATATTTATATATATAGTATATATATCTATATATTATATATTAGTATTTGTAGATATTATTCCATTTTTTCTTCTAACTTTTCACTAAATTCAATTTAGTGAAAAGTTAGAAGAAAAAAAGAAAAGCGTCCATTGTCTAATGGATAGGATTGGCGATGCCATACGCAAAAAGGAAGAGACTCATAGAATGGCAGAGGCATTGACGGCGATTCTCAAATATCGCATAACCGAACGGGATACGATGAGATAGAATGCAATAGAAACAAACAAAAGACAGGAAATTTTTCAATCTTTTATACTGGATAATCTAGTATACTTATGCATGAAGATAATGTATTTTGTTTTTAGTTATTTTATTCAATTTTATCAATTAATACAATATTCAATTTTCCAATTTGAATATAAGATATTTGAATATAACATTCATTATATTATATATATAATATTTAAATGCAAGAACAAAATTGTTTATAAATTTTTTAAAAGAAAGAGCAAAATGGATCATCAAAATTTTTTTATTTATAAACGAAAAAATAAAACAATTCCCAACTTTAGTGCTACTTACATTCCAAAAAATCGTTGAATTTAAATTAAGTCAAAATCAAAACGATTCAACAATGAGTAAGAAAAATCCAATGATTTACAAATCAAATACTAGAATAAACTCTATTAATTGGACAAATTCTTCATTAAAAAAAAGAAGATATAAATCTATTTATACGACTAATTTCTACGATTAATCCTTTTATATTATAAGTATTAATATAGAAGTATTAATAGAAAGAACTATTACTAAATTAATCTTCTATTAATAGATAAATCCTTATTAATAGAATAGGGAGATCTCATATATATGTGTGTGTGTGTGTGTGTCTTTGATTTTTTAGAGTAGTTAGAGTTCGACAATAAAATAAATGACTTATAGGATGAATTCATTAATAACTTGGGGCGGTGGTGATTTAGTGGCAGTGGGGGCAAGGTTGTTTTGTTACCTATTCAATGGCTTTATTTGCTATATTTCTATCTATTATTTTAGAAATTTATAATTCGTCCATTTTACTGGACGGAATTTCTATGAATTAGATTCATAAGAACCGACTAAATAACAATAGGGCACACAAAGTAACCAAAAAAATATTAAGATAATTATTAAAAATCAAGTTATTGAATATTTGAAACAAATCCCGAAATTCCAAACTACCCGTTATCCAATAAAGACAAATCGTCCCTTAAAGATACTCCGATTTCTATTTTGGTCTTCAAAAGATAAAGTTAATCAAAATCGTCCCCAAAAGATACACGACTTAGTCACGTTAGTCTTTCCATCAGTTGGATGATAACGTGTCACATTAAGTGCCACGTGGCACATGATGACGTAGCAGGTGATGCCACGTGTTACAATATGATTGGTTGACGTGTCAGGTCGGTGACACTTGACATATAAAAAAGTTATTTTTAATCAAAATAGTCCTTGAAAGTTCAGACGTAAGTCATTTTCATTCTTAAAATTTTAAAAAATAATCAAATTAATCCTTATATATATTTTTTTAATTTTTTCTTGATAATATTAAATTTGAAATATTTTTTGATACTACTAATTTTAATAGAAATGTAATTGACAAATAAAAAATTAGTAATGGTATCTTTTCTTCTTAAAAATTTTGTCAATAAAATTATCTCTCTCCTTTAAATCTTCTCAAAATCTCTCTTATTCTTTTCTATTCTAAAACATTTTTCTTACATTATCATATTTTGCTAGAATATATATATACTCAAAATTAAAATGTATGTATTTATTAACCTAAACAAAGTTATATGCTCAAAATTAAAATTTATGTATTAAAAGAAAAATTATATAATCTATCTCAAACATATGAAACACACAAAAATTATATAATCTTTCACAATTATAAATTGAAACTAATTAAATTTAGAAAGTTCTAAGAAAAAATGAATTTCTTTTCAAATTCATTATTTAAAAAAAAAGTAAAATGACACTCCTTCGACCCTTGAATAACATTGGATTTGATAATCACGTAATTAGTTTAATAATTTTGTTTGTGCTATTTTATATTTGTTTCTTGTAAATATTTAAAAAAAAAAAGAAGAAAAGATTTGGATTTCTTAATAGACCTATTTGACTCAAACCAAAATAATTTGACAACTAAGATATTAACGCTGGTAACGAATATATATTATGACCAGATTAATATTTTCTTTAGTACTTTTCATATAGTTAAAAATATTTAATATTTTGTGTGTTTCATATGTTTGAGATAGATTATATAATTTTTTTTAATACATAAATTTTGATTTTGAGCATATAACTTTGTTTAGGTTAATAAATACATACATTTCAATTTTGAGTATATATATATTCTAGCAAAATATGATAATGTAAGAAAAAGGTTTTAGAATAGAAAAGAATAAGAGATATTTTGAGAAGATTTAAAGGAGAGAGATAATTTTATTGATAAAATTTTTAAGAAGAAAAGATACCATTACTAATTTTTTGTTTGTCAATTACATTTCTATTAAAATTAGTAGTATCAAAAAATATTTCAAATTTAATATTATCAAGAAAAAATTAAAAAAAATTATATAAGGATTAATTTGATTATTTTTTAAAATTTTAGGGATAAAAATGACTTACGTCTGAACTTTTAAGGACTATTTTGATTAAAAATAACTTTTTTACATGTCAAGTGACATGCCACGTGTCACCGACCTGACATGTCACTGATCTGACACGTCAACCAATCATACACGTGGCATCACCCGCCACGTCATCATCCAACTGACGGAAGGACTAACGTAACTAGATCGGAATATCTTTCAGGGACGATTTTAAATATTAACTCATTTGCATTTTAAAAATAAAAGTCTAATAAAAAATTAACCACAACAAAATGTGGAAATAAAAAGCCATAGAAATTAACCAGAAGCAAATGACGACTTTATTAATAAAATATGAAAGATCAAATAGAAAAGTAGAAAACCTCGCAAAGTTGAGGATTATATTTGCAAATTCTCAATAATCTCTCTCTCGAATGAATGTTCAATATCAACACATTATTGCTAATAAAATATTATATGCACATAAAAAATTAATTATCAAATCTAATAAAACGGATGCATCACATGATAATAATATTGAGTATGAGAGTATGCCTAAGAAGAGAAAAAGATAAATAGGTCTTTGATCTTTTGCTTCGCGAATATTTTTGTTCATGACCATTAAAAAATACTTTTAAATCCCTGACCTTTACAAAACTTGGACAGTCCTTGACGGAAGCATTTGGACTGGATTAGTCCCTGACGGAGGCATTTGGACGGAGGGACTGATCCGTCCAAATTTTGTGAAGGTCAGGGAATTAAAATTATTTTTCAATAGCTAGAGAGAAAAATGTCCCCAGAACAAAAAGTTAGGACCTATTTGTCCTTTTCTCAAAGATTATTTTCCACATCGACCGTGGCGGCACTTTTTTTTATCATCCAGTTCAGCTAGGTATCTCCGACCAATGGGGCCCGAAAGCTCCATAGCGACGGTTAACCCAGCGGCAAGGGACGCGAAGCCTAGGGTGGCGGCACGGCCACGGTGCATGCAGAGAAGTACGGTGGGGATGGTGGTGCAGGCAATGGGGTTCCAAAGGTCGTCTTTCTGGCGAGCGTAGCCCAAGGCAATGCCAACGGCAGTGCTGAGACCGAACCACGCCCCAAACTTACCGGCCACGCGCGGCGCGTTCACTCCCATAGCGTGCCACGCGCCGGCAAGGCGTGCTCCATTCGGCGAGCGGTATAAGCCTTTAAAAAAGTGGAAGATGGATCCTCCAACCAATGCATATTTGAAGGCGGCGCCGGTTTCTTGGACGTTGGCCTCTAACCACAGTTTCAATGCATTTTCTGGAGTTTCTGATCCGTAGGAAGCCATTATTGAATTAATTCTAAGGTTTCAGAGAAAAAAAAAAAAAAAGGGTCTTTGGCGGCTGCACCAATGGTTTTGGTAGGGTTAGGTTTTTATTGTTGGACTCAAATTTTTTAACCCTTTTTAAGCTGTTTTTGTGCCTTGGAGAAGGGTTAACCTAATTAAGTGGAATATTTGGTTAACTCAAATTCGAATTTGACCGACTTGTTTTTGAAATTTGAAGTGATCCAATCCAACCATTATGTAAAATTAATTAATTATGCCTAGGAATATGTATTTGATATTTATAAAAAGAAAACTAATTATATTCCTATTAAAAATCTTTGATTTTTCAATTATGACATATTTGATTATTTTATTACGATAAATTTAATTATTCTGATAGTTAATTTTGTACATAGAAGATTTTTGTAGTTGTCAATTTTGATTTGTTAACAAGATTAGTCTAATAACAGGCAAGTCAGTAATGAGCTTATTAATCATGAAAAAAAAAAAATAAATGCTGATTGATATTCAATCAATATAGTGTAATAATAACAAATATAAAATTTGTTAATATAATAAATGCATACAGATAAAAGAAATTCTCATAATATGAAATTGAATGTTGAGAAAGTCTAGAAGCTAGCACTTTTATTAGAATCTAGATCGTATTTAACCATTAAAAAAAAAATGAGTAATCTCATACCATTAGATATAGTCTCACACTAATCAACTTGGGTTGGTCGAGTAGTCAGCTCACTTGTCCACTTAGGTAAGTGTCGGTAGTTCGAATTCTGCCTTGTGCATGCAGCAATCCATTGGCCGGCGGCAGACCTTTAAATGGAGCTCAGATCCGCGACGGATTAGTCCTTGACCTGTTGGGTTGGAAGATACCGTGGGCAACTAAAAAAAAAGATATAGTCTCACACTATTAAAAATACTAATGATAGTTAATTGATAGTTATAAATCACAAAATCTGCTAACCTCCTAACACTCTTCTTGAACTACATTGTTTATTGAAAGAGTTAATAGAGAGTGATCTTTGAGATTGGTATTGTACATTAAAATTATTTTTGAAATTCTCGTTGCACTAATTACATTCTTGAGATTGACAAAAATACACTATGTTAATTCTCAACCTATTTTCTATTAACAACGTGATGATGTAGCTTGATAACATAGACCATTAGTAATACGTATCACTTCATAATTTGGTTACGTGTAATAATATGATGACAAGTCGATCGGTGACATGCACATATTATTTGATAATGTGTCAAGTTGTGCCATGTGTTGCAATATCATTCATCTATGTGTCATTAACTAAGTCATCATTGTAGATAAATGTACTAAATTAAACTTTGATTTTACATAAAGTAATTCATTTTAGTCCTTAAAATTGAATGCCGTGTGCCAAATTAATGGATAAAGGGAATCAGATTTACAAAAGACAAAGTCGGACCTGTTTAATAAATCGAGCTGAGTCGAGTCAAGCCTAAAATATGCGGAACCATGAATCTTCTGTTAGGTAGTCGCCTTACATCCACCCCTAAATCATTATAATTTAAGATTTAAAATTAAGAGTTTATGATTTACAGTCGAAAAATTTAAGATAAATAAAATAATTTATAAAATATTTGTAAAAAAAGGTTGATTATCTAACAATAATCTTTAACATATATATCTTATACGAAAAGTTAATTTGATGCTAGATAGCCAAAAAATAATTATAATATAGAAATGTCATGTAAAAATTTTCATTCTCTTGATAAGCAAGTGACATACACCTTTTTATCACTTATCCTCCTTATCACCTATCATTTTTGCTGCATGTTTGGAGTCATTAATGTTCTTTCCAAAATTAATTTCAATTTCTCTCAAATCAAATCTCTAACATCTCTCAATTACATTATTATCCATTAAATGCAATAATTCTCTGCAAAAATTATGAAAGTTAAATAATTAAAAAATTTTAACAATTTTTACTATATAACTTATATTTTACAAGTTTTTGCTAATAAGAGATCCAAAGATATAATTAAGGATACTACAAATAAAAATTTGAAAAAAAAATGTAAAAATAAATCAAAGATGAAAGTATATCGTTCACATGTTATGAAAATAATTTTAAATGCTTCTATTTTCATAAAACTATTTTTAAAAATTAAAAAATATAACAAAAATAATAAAAAAATTATTTTTTTAAACATAAATAGCAAACAAATAATGATAAAAAATGTTACGCATATAATTAAAATGCTAAAAAATACACAAAAAATAATTCGGGCTATTACTATACCTCATCAGAGCTAGTGTAGTTATTCATATTCTTAGAAATTGATTGATTGGCAACAATTTCATCGGGTGAGTCTGTCTGTTGTTCAAATTTTTCAGCACCTTCTGCCATAGGTACTGTATTAAGGTCGAAATCAATTGCCATACAAATTACAATGATAAAAACAATTTCTTGTAAAATTTCTTGGCTTATACACTATTGTGCTTGCAATGGTGTTATTCTTGTGATTTTTGAATGAATATGATTGAATTAACATAAAGTATATATTAGGATAGGTTTCATGTTTCATATCTCCAATAATTGATGATAAATATCATAACAGACAAAAAATCAATTGCAATTATTTAATGTAATTGATATTATAATTACCGTTCTTAAATATAATTATTATTAATCTTTATTGTATTTTTATATATAAAAATCAAATTATAAAAAGGAATATTAAGTATTGATTACAATAATGCCTAATAAAAAGGATATGATTTTATAATTAATATCATTAATAAGTAGATTTGATAAGAACGGTAATAATAAGTAGAATGATAAAAGAGTGGGATAAAAAATACGGAAAAGCTCTGCATACAAGCCCTAATGGCTTGTATGCCTTACAAGTTCATTAAACAATAAGATCAAAATACGCGCTGCTTCAGGTACGTTGATTACACGCGCTATATAACATCGCGCGTATATCTAACTACCAGATTTAAAATATTTCTTTCCCTTTTCGTTTTCGTTATTTTGAGATTTCGTTCTTCTTCTTCTCCCGCGTTTACCCTCCTTCTTCTCCATTGTTCTTTTCTTCTCCTTTTCTCACTAGCATCTTCTACGTTTAGGTTACCTTTGTCTCTCTCTGCAACTCGAGCTTCGTTTTCTATTTTTGATTTGTTGTTTTTCGAAATCAAAGTTTGATCTCGTTTTGAAGATAATGGATCATTCAACCTCAGATTGTCATCTGAATGCAGGCGAAGTGGATTATGAGTCAGAATCTAACGAAGTCCCTGAGGTTTGATTAGTATGAAATTTCTTTCAGTAATTTGTATAGCATTGTGTAGTTGAAAAATTGCTGAACATTGACTGTGAAAGTAACAGTTTACGTGAATCTGTCGATTCAATGTATTAGTTGTGATTAATTACCTGGAATTTGTAGCAGACGCTCGGAGATTGAGTTTATTTTTCTCGTTAATAGTTTAGGTAATGTGTGTGTGTTATATTTCAGATAAACCTGTTTGATGCTGCATCAGTGGCGCATTCAAATTGCAGCCAATATCAAGGACACGTTATGAGTTATCAGTTCAGGGTACCAGCAGCAGAGGATAACTCGTTGGGTGTATAGTTTTACAGAATATGGGTGTAAAAGCACTGTTATTTTGGGTGTATTTTCGTTAATTCACAATTTAGATATAGACACATATATAGATATATATATAAAACAAAAGCTGTAA